>NC_142685.1:70323257-70626287 GCF_056320005.1 Nelumbo lutea | reverse complement strand
TATCTCTCAAATTCTGCCTTCACTGCTGCCAACTCTTCCACAACAGATTTTTCTTCACATTCAGACTGTGGCAACATTTGCATTCTTGGGTTTTCTAGACTGGCCACCCTTCTTAGAACTGTTGTTGTTCCGAAACCTTTCAGGAAGAAGATTTGGATGAAGCTTCCAACAAGAATCCTTAGTATGTTTCGGCCTTTTGCGGTATTAACATATCACTTCCTTTTTCTCATTTAACCCCTTTGGTTTTATTCCAGCATGTGCAAAATGTTCTGGAGGAGGTGGGGTCTGTAGTTGTACCTGTCGCCTGCTCTCTTCACTGCTCACCATAGAGTATGCCTGTGCTAGTGACACATCATCCTTGGCCAAGATATTTTGCCTTGTAATATCAAATTCAGGATTGAGTCCTGTAAGGAACTCAAACACCCTGTTTTTTTCCACAAATTTCCTGAAAGTTTCGGCATCTTTGGTGCTTTCCCATACAAATGCTTTCATAACATCCAACTCCTGCCATAGTGACTTCAACATCGAATAATAGACAATCGCACTCTTCTCGCCCTGTCTTAATTTCTTCACATCACACATTAGTTTGTAGGCCCTTGCAACATTTAATTTCTGAGAGTATGTCTCTGTCACACTATCCCAAATCTCCTTGGCTGAAGTCATCCATAGATAGTGTTGACTTATATGGGGCTGCATAGAATTTACCAACCACCCAATAACTGTGTAGTTATCCTGCATCCATTTCTCATATGTAGGGTCAGACTCATCCGGCATCGCCTTACTACTCCTTAGAAACCCTAGTTTACCTCTACAACAGACATGGATCTTAATAGACTGTTCCCACGCAAGGTAATTTGTTCTGTCAAGTTTAATTGTAGTCACTCCTGTCAAAAAGGAATCTACGGGACCAACCCCCAACACCGGAATCTGCTTCACCTCACTTCTAGATTGCTCCATCAATCAAACAAAAATAAAAAAACAATGTTTTTAACCTTTATAGACCTAACTAAGGTTAGTCAAGCACTCAAAAGCTCCAAAACTAGGGTTTCACTGTACCTGGCCTTTGGGGAGAAAGAGAGAAGAGGTAGCCGCTCAAACCAGAGCTATCCAAACCACTTTTAACTGCAGCTGCCTACTTTTGGAGATAAAAAGGAACCCTCCAAGCCTTGAGCACCACACCCAAATAGCCTCTTCAACTCGTAACTGGAAATTCTCTAGTCGGCTAGGGTTTTGGGAAAAAAATTGCAGTCCCACTTTCTTGGCAATCTTCGACCAAATTCTAACTCTCCAAACCCTCTACCAACTAGGCAAACAAGATCTCTGATTAATCAGCAATTTATCTCTCCATACACCTTTTGATTAGAAAAAAAGGTGTATGGGAAGAAAAAGAAAAAAAGGAAAGCGGAAGAGAGACCTGCTCTGATACCAAGATGTGATTCAAACTAATAAAATCAGTAGAATATTTCAGAATAAAGCAAAAGAAATCAGAGAAGAAGAAGGAGACAGCAAGAAGGAGGAAGATTGAAGAAGAAAGGAGAAAGAAAGGAGGAGTTCTAATATCTCCTCTTTCCCCTACTCTAATCTTTTATAAAACTTACTTAAGTTGCATAAATTACAAGGAGGCCTTTAAGTAGGCGTCCACATCAGCACTAAACTTAGAAAAACATAAAAAGAGCTAAAGGCCCATAAAGAAAAGGCCCTATAAGAAAACATAACATGAAAGGACTAATAAGAAAGACACTAATGGGCTAGGGCCCATACGGCCCAGTCTCTCTACATATAAAGTTCTAAACAATTAAATAATTAAAATAACATACTAAGTTACTAACAGTCTAACACAGTATCAATTATAAAATTCAAACTATCAATGATTCAAATAATGAAATAAAAACAATCATATTATTCAAATATAAAAAGATGTTAAAGCAATGTCATTGTCACCAATGTGCTTATAAATTACAAAGAATTTAAATATCATGAATAAGATAAGATATATTGATAAAAAAATTATTGATAAAAAAAAAAGATAAGATACAAAAGTACAAATATAAAGGAAGTTAAAAAGACACTTACCTCTCTCCAATATCCATGGCTTACACATATGAATTATGTCATATACTCATTAAAATTAATCATTTACAATGAACAAGTAAATGAGGATTGACAAAGTATTTAATATCATAATTCCATAAACAATGAACAAGAATACAAACATAAAAGAAGTTATTAAAAGAAAACTAATACAACCATTGATTAGAATTGAGGAGTGCGCCAAGCTAATACAACCATTTATCCACCAATCTCCCAAACCTATTTTTCCATCAGACTTATGAGGATGGTCCAATCCACCATATCATAGGCTTTTTCCAGATCCAATTTGAAAATCAAGCCTTCCCCTCCCTGTTTTTTATTTTCTCCTACACACTCATTTGCCATTAGAATTTGGCCAAACCTTTCTTTTCCAAAGAACGAGTGCAATCTTGACTATTTGATGTAACATTTGTTTACGGCAACTGTGTACTAGAACACCATTGATTGGAGGAAAACTCAGAAGAACTGTTCCATTGCATTCACTTATTTAATGCCTCATTTTATATTTTAGATACCATCAGTAAATCGTGTTCTATCAAAAATATTTAAATCAATAGCATCAATATTTCAAAATACAAACATATTTTGTATCATTTTAAATAATTGAAATACAATCAAACAATAAAGCTTTAAAAAAACGTTGTGGTTGACTAGGTCGACGACATAGTCAATGCTTAGTTGCTCTACGTGACTGCATTGTGATAGACCAACTAATTAATGGTGCAGTTGGTCTGCACCTCAACCAACTAATCATTCAATTTGTGCTTTGATACCACTTGTTTTTAAATACTGTTTGATAATGAATCTTGACTGGGGGATTTGAACTTGAAATTTCAAAGTACTCCAATCAATTTTGTTTGCTGGCTATCATATTGGTGTTTATGATGGAAATATCCTATCTTCTCTAAATTATTGTTATCATGCTGATCATTTTGTCAATTGGCAACCAGGGCCTGGTGCAACCATTGGAGGCATGTGTGCTACACGTTGCTCTGGTTCTTTAGCTGTAAGGTGCTGCTGGCTTTTTGTTTAGCATTTACACTTGTTATTTATTTTTAACACCATAGTCCTACAGATTTGAACTTGATATTAAGAAAACTGTTAATTTCTTTATCTTGGTTGTCATTCTCATATCCTAGCAACATACTACTCTCATGTGTTTACCACCAACATCCAGCTACATATGGCACTAAGCAGACTTTGAATTTCTTTATCCTTGTTGTCATTATCATGGTCTTGCAATCATACTTTTACTCTGTACTGATTACTAGTCTTTTTAATCCTTTCAAATATATTCTCTAACATTTTCTCTAGAAGGTTTAGTTCTTAGTTGCATTTAATAATTTAGTTTTGATCTTGTAGGTATGGAACAATGCGTGACAATGTCATCAATCTCAAGGTTTGTCAATTCTTTGTCAAGGTTCTTTATTTTGATTAGTTAGAGTGGTTTCTCATTGCCATTGCCTTTGCAGGTTATTCTAGCAAATGGGGAGATAGTCAAGACAGGTTCTCGTGCAAGAAAGAGTGCTGCAGGGTGTGTTAATTTGCTTTTATATTTTGGTTCAAAAAAGTGAATCCCTAAATGAATTTGTTAAATTCATTGTAGTAGAGTAACTAATTAATGTCATAAATTCACAAAATGACCTTTGTAATCTGCAAGAATCATTCTAGAGTTAGCATACAATTATTTCTTTTTTATGGATTTAAAAAAATATTGAAAGGGAAAACAAAAATACACAAGAAATGGAGACGAAAATGGGGAATATGGTCTTCTTTCTAGAAATAGAAATAAAAATTTGGAAGACCATTGGTATGGGGAAATGTCTTTTAGGAGAAATTTCCAATTTCTAGCCCTATATACTCTCAATGCTTATAAAAAAAGGTTTTCCATTGTGTCTCGGACTTGAGTTTAAGGGTATGCTTAAGGGATTCCTAAATTTCTGATGTTTTTTATTTCACTTGAATCATTGGAGAGAGTGTTTCCCTTGATGCTTCACTTCTTTAATGTGCACAAGAAATCTGCAAGAAAAGTATTTAATCCAATAAAAATAAGAGGAGAGGAAGAGAGAAAGAACTAGGGCTAAGAGCAAGAGAGATCAAACTTAACTGATCTCAACTGCCACCTTCTTTTATTATTATTATAATGAATATGAACTTACAAGACTATCCCTCCTTAAGTAATAAAAGAAATAATTGTAGAGAAGAGGGGTGGTTTTGTCCTTTTATCTCTTTGTATGTATATTATTAGGCATGTATACTAACTAGTGTACGGCCTTGTACAGTTCTGTAATTTATTTCTTTTGTAAGGACAATCTTGTCCATTTACCTTTTAATATAAATTCATCTTTTCTAGGTTGGAATGACACTTGACACCAACCGAACAGTCCTGGAGCCTTCTTTGTTTCTCTCTTATCTCTCTCTCTTTCTAGCTTAACATGGTATTAGAGCGGGTTGTTCTCTGATTTAGATCTCTGTTGAGAGGCATCAATTCGTGGTAAAACTTCAGAGGAAGTGTCGCCTAATCCTATTCTTCTTATTCTGAAAGTTTCATCAGCTTTGAACAAGTGCTAAAGGTGTTCTAATCATCTCCCTTGTCGGCAGCAGGCTTTCTTTCCTTTTTTGGAATTTGGACTGTGAGTTCAGATCTCAATTTACTCTGTGGTTTGGACATTTTTTCTTGGGTATAATGGGTTTCATCTCTCCTCTCTCAACTCTTTGGCTTGCTCTTAGTGATTGTACTATTTGTTTTCTGTTTCTTCTATACTTTGTTTACTATGGGACCCAAAAAAAATGAAATTACCTCAATAAAATTTGATGGAAGCAACTATGCACTTTGGAAGTTTCATTTCCAATATTTTGTTGAAGGGAAGGATTGTGGGGCTATATTGATGGCTCTACATCCATGCCCAATGCTAGTGATGTCAAGGGGCTGAAGCAATGGAGGACAGAAAATGCACAAATTGTGTCTTGGATTCTAGGATATGTCACTATTGATGTTGCTATATTCCAATGAGAGGACTCAATCCTGCACATGACATGTTTGAATATCTTGAGAAGGTTTCTCACCAATCAAGCATGTCTAGGCAATATCAGATTAACGTGGACATATTTTCTTGCTAAGAAGTAACAGCTGGGTTAAGGATGGAGAAGAGGAAGTGGAAAAGTTTTTCAGACGGTGAACAGATGGAAAACTGAACTTGACATTGAAACAAAGAAACGACTACTTGAGGGTGGTAGAGCCAGAGGTAAGAATATACTAAAGGTAAGAGAAGACAGGAAGGCGATGATACTGTTGTTTGTTGTTTGAAGAAGCAGTTTTATGGTTGAAGGGGTTTATCAATGGGGTGCTTCAGTCGTTCAGAATAGTAGGGTGGAAGAATATTTTAGAAATGGAGAGGAAGATATATGAGGTGGAGCTGAAGTGTAACCGGAAAGGATGGTTTATTACCATCACAGAATTTTTTGGGGACAGGAAACAAATGGTGTGCTTACCGGAAGGGAAGCAGACACAAGGATGGGCAACATTTTCAGATGAACTACAAAAATTCCTTGCCGCAGTTGAAAACCACCTGCATAAGGAGCGTGAGCAGGAACAGAGTGATGGAGTTAGCCCTCCTATTCCCTCGAGCCAGGCCTTTAAGCAGACCTCGGTTTGTTGCAGAAAGGCAATAGCAAGCTCAAATAGGGGGTTGAAGATCTGGTGTGAGGCTGAGCAAGTTGATTGGGAGCGAAGAATGGTGATAACATCCAGCAAGGATATACAGGATTGGCGGAAGCTATTGAAATCTGTGGTGCATAACCTAAAACTAGAAACTGAGGTTGCCTTGAAGCCGTTCTCTAACAGGAAGGCAGTGCTAAAAATTGAAGATGGGGTAAACAGGGGATTCACAGCATTCGAATGCGAAGAAGGATTGGTTTACATTCAGAACTGGAGGCCGTTGTGTAATGAAATGGTACATACCAGAGGAAGTTTCTCTGTAAAACTGGTCGGACTTCCTTTCCACCTTTGGAACGAATCAAACTTGGGAAGCATAGTAAAGATGCTGGGTGGGAGGAAATAAAGCTGCAAGATTATCGAGCTGTGGAGGTGAGGATCAAGGGGGTAGAACCAGAATCGCTCCCAAGAACAATCGAAGCATTTGTCGATGAGGTTTGGTATAAAGTATGGCTGGTTTCAGAAGTAGTGATGGAGCTCTTGGGGCAAAGAACCAAGGTAGAAGATGAAGATGACGTGGATGGCTGGGTTACAGGTGGCAGACAGGTGTTGGCAAGACAGCTTCAAGGGGAAGCTGAAAAGTTGCCAATGGAAAACCAACAGTCATGCAAGCCTTTAAAAGAAGGTTTTTTGAAAAATTTTAAATTAACTGGAGTTTTAGGGGAGAGGGATTCCTTTGCTGACGTGGTTAAAAAAAGGGGAGGGCCAGTCAAAGGCTTAGTGCGAACCGGTCCGTCCGAACCAATTGATGGACTGAACCGGCCAACCAATAAGTCAAGCCTGTGTCCACGTGACTGTTTAATTGAGCACGTGGACCAGGATAGGTTGTTTGGGTTGGTAGACGACAATTCTCGTCTATCTTCTTCTTCGAAGAGGTGTTTTGGCGTTGATTCAGTCTCGAATAGGCGGAAGAAGAAAGCCATAGGCTCTCTACAGTGGATTCCACGCCTCGCTCCAGAAATAAATAGGGAAGGTCAACTAGCACAGGACCGGCCAAATCCCAGGTATGCAAGAGATTGCTCTGAGGAGAAGGAAAATATTGACGAGGGCTGGATAGACTATCAATCGGAAGAACCAGAAATGGAAGAAGACTCTGACGAACTGTCATGCATAGGAAGTGTCGAGTTTGACAAGTTGTCAGTGGACGAAGTGGCAGCAACTTTTAATCTCGGCTCCCTGTTTACAGAAATCGCAGCTGAAGGAACTTGTTCAGAACGACCTGTACATCATGAGACTCTCAACAGAACTGAACACGTCCATAAGGTTTGGGGTGACAGTCCTGGCTCATTCCCAGAAGATCCATTACCAAAGCCCTACGACAGACAAGATACATATAAGGAAGTATCCGAGACTTCCCAGAAGTATAACAGAGATATAGCAGTGGGGGACAAACAGGTGGGTGAGGGAAGAGTTCACTGTATAACGAAAGGGACAGGAAGGCAAACACCTCATACTCGAGCCAAGGAGTTAGTTGAATCTCACACACCTTTTCCGGACCTGATAGCTTCTGCTTCCAGTTCCAGTACCCATTCCTTTTCCCAGCAAAACCCAGGTAACTGTGTCCATTCAGCTTTTGCTACTAATGATTGCTCTGTGTCCTGTGTGCCAGATACCAATCCCAGTTCAGAGGCTGCAGCATGTTTAGGAGTGGAAAGGGGAATTGGTAGAAGTAGAGGTAGGGAGGGTCAGGAGAGTGAGGTTGGAAGTGGAGGGGAAGCGAAGGAGAACAACCCACAAAAGGAAGGGGCGGAAGAGTCTAGTGGAGAAGGAATCCAGAAGGAAGAAGGTAGTGATGGGAACTTAGGTCAAGAGGAGAGCAATAAAATGATAGACAAAAGAGTTGTCCAGTGAGGATTCAGTGGCAGCTTTTGTACAGAAGTTGGGATGTAAATTGAAGGATCCAAATGATCTGAAAGGGTTCTTACAAAGAAAGAGAGAAGAAATCAAGCTCAAAAGGAGAAAAATGAGTGAGGCTAAAAGACTGGTGAAGGATGTGGAAGGAGAAAAAAGTTTTGGTCTTAGGAAGGAAAGGAGGAAAGGAAACAAGTGAGGGTAATTTGTGTAAGGGGTGGAGAATAAAGTCTAATGAGGATCATAAGCTGGAATGTTAGGGGACTGGGTAGTGCAAGGAAGAGAGCAGTAATAAAAGAGGCCATTAGGAGAATAGATCCAGATGTGGTGCTGTTACAGGAAACTAATAGAGCAGAATTTGATATCCAATGGGCAAGGAGTGTGTGGAGAGGTAGGGTGATTAGTTGGGTGGCTTTACCTTCTTGGGGAGCTGCAAGGGGTATTGTGACAATGAAGAATGAGGTAGTTATAGGTTTGGAGGAGTTGATAGGGCAATTTTCAGTTTCCTTGAAATTTAGGCAAGTGGAGGATGGTTTGAACGGATGCTAACTAATGTGTATGGGCCGAATGATTACAGAGAAAGGAGAAAATTATGGGAAGAATTGGCTGACATAAGGGGACTATGGGATGGGCCATGGTGTTTAGGAAATGACTTCAATGTAATCAGATTCTTGGAAGAAACAAACAGTCCTAGGCAGAGGCCTACCACAAGTATGAGGAGATTTAATCAATTTGTTGATAGGCTCTATATCATCACTAAGGTGCTGTCCATTAGAATTAGGAAGGTGCTCCCAACAATCATAGAAAATAACCAAGGAGCTTTTGTGAAGGGGAGGCAGATAACATATCAGATACTTGTAGCAAATGAGAGTCTAGAGGTTTGCAAATTAGATTTGGAAAAGGCTTATGACTTGGTTGATTGGTCCTTTTTGCTGGAGGTGATGATTAACTTTGGGTTTGGAGACATCTGGTGCAAATGGGTGTTGGGGTGTATTAGGAATTGTCACTACTCCATTCTGGTGAATGGGACAGTGGTCGACTATTTTCCAACCCGGAGAGGGATTAGACAAGGAGACTCACTATCCCCTTTCCTATTTACATTGGTTGTAGAAGTGCTGGGGAGATTGATCTTCAAAGCAGATTCTAGGGATTTGATAAGAGGCTGGAGAGTTGGAAGAGAAAACATACCACTCACACACTTGTAGTTTGCAGATGATGCAATTTTGTTCTGTGAAGGGGGGGATATCAGTAGGATTAGAAATCTTAAGCTCATTATACAACTGTTTGAACAAATGTCAAACCTTAAAGTGAATTTTGAGAAAAGTTATATAGTAGGAGTCAATATGGGAGAAGGGGAATTATGTGAGTGTGCAGACATCTTGGGATGTGTAATATCGAATTGGCCTCTAAACTACCTTGGATTACCATTGAGAGATAACCCTCAGAAAGATGAATTTTGGGCTCCTGTTGGAGAGGTTTGAAAAGAGATTTGCCAACTGGAAGAAAAACTATTTGTTTTTGGGAGGGAGAATCACTCTAAATAGGTCCACACTTGCTAACCTTCTGGTTTAGTTTTTGTCTGTATTTAAGGTCTTGGTCAAGGTGGCTAGTAGGTTGGAAAAACTAATGAGAGGGTTTCTATGGGAGCCAGGAGAGGAGAAGGACCATATGGTTAGGTGGGAGATGGTGTGTAGGAATAAGGAGTAGAAATCTAGCACTATTAGGGAAATGGTTGTGGAGATTTTCACTAGAGAGAGAAAGACTTTGGGTTAAGATAGTGGGTAGTATTCATGGGATGGTAGATAATGGATGGGATTTTGGGATTCTTGCAAGGACTACAAGAGCATCTCCCTGGAAAGCTATTCAAGCTACTTTGCCCTTGTTCTCTCCCTAGATAAGGTATGATGTGCACTCAGGTAACCTCATTAAATTTTGGGAACATATTTGGGTTGGGGACTCCGCTTTGAAAGATCATTTTCCAGGCCTTTATGCTATCTCTACCATGAAAAATGAACCAATTTTCTCCTTCCTTGTACCTTCTAATTCACCTTCTGGTTTTGGTTGGAACCTGAGTTTGAGAAGAGCTATCAAGGACATAGAGTTAGATTGTCTTTCAGCCTTATTATCCATTCTGGATGGGGTTTTCCTTGCTCCAACAAAGGCAAATAATAGAATCTGGACTCTCACTCCTTCGGGGTCCTACACTTTTTTCTCCTTTAAGGCCCTATTACCCCCTCTCCTATTGGTTTGTCCTTCCTGGTTAAAGAGGTGTGGTGTCAACCTATTCCTCCTAAGGTTGGGAGTTTTTGTTGGGAAACCTTCCTGGAAAGAGTTAATACAAGGGATTTACTTAAAAGAAAAAGACCCAATAGATGTTTATCTCCTAACTGGTGTGTCCTCTGTAAATCTGATGGTGAGTCTGGATACCACTTACTAATTTCTTGTCAGTTTGTTAAAGGTATTTGGGAATGGTTTACTTCTTTGTTTGGGTGCAGGTGGACCCCTCCTTTGAATGTGCAAAGTTTATTCACATCCATGCCTCGCTGGGCAACAAAAAGGACCAAGATCATGTGGAGATGTGTTAGGGCTGCAGTATGTTGGACTGTTTGGGAGGAGAGAAATTCACGGATCTTCTCAGAAAAGGAGAGAAGCTTGGAAGCAATCTTGGAGAGTATCCATGTTAGGGTGATACATTGGTTGAAAACTTTAGAACTGTTTACAGACTTCTCAGTTGATCAAATGATAAGAAATTGGAAGGAGATCGCAGATTCAGCTCCGGTGAAGAAGTCCTCAAGTTCTTGTTGGACGCCTCCACCTCAAGGGTTTACCAAACTGAATTTTGATGGCAGCAGCATGGGTAATCCAGGGCCTTCCGGAATAGGGGGAGTGATAAGAGATGAAAAAGGGAACATGTTAGCTATGTATTCCTGTCCAATTGGGTGGATGATTCTCTAAGGGCTGAGATTCTAGGAGCTCTTGAAGGGATCCAAAGGGCTAAGGACATGCATATTAAAAAACTGATCATAGAAGGTGATTCTGAAATTGTGGTGAATTGGATAAAAGAGGATAGCTCTAAGCTCTGGATTTACAACAATGAAAAGAGGAAGTTTAAGTGGCTGACTAAGGACATCAAAGTTCATTGCACATGGATAAAAAGAAATGCAAATTCCTTGGCAGATGGACTAGCTAGACAAGGGGTGAACAAAAACTCTCTCTTTTGGGCTGTGTTGTAAGTTTTTCATGGTTTGGGTGTATATTGGTATAGTAGGGAGTTAAGATTCTTTAGCTCCTTTTCTATGTAACTTCCTAAGTTCTCACTTATTAATAAAATTTACTGTTATTGATAAAAAAAAAAAGAAAACGTGGACATATTTTCTTATGACTCAAAGGGAGAAACAAGTTCAAGAGTACTCTGCTGGTTTCATGAACCTTTGGATTGAATATGTGTTGTTTCACTTAGGAGATTTATCTACAGACTGTTGTGTAAAAGCTATGAAGAAACACAAGGCAGGTTATGCCTTTTTTGATGCATCTTCAGCCTGAGTTGGAGCATAAATGTCATAAAGTTCCAACTTGCTGTAAATGTGATCCATTTGTCTATGACATAAGCCTTTGACGAAGAGATTGGCTAGATGATCTTTTGACCTAACATAAGGTCTAACAATTTATCCACTTTTGATATTTTCCCTGAAAAAGTGGCAATCCACTTCTATATGCTTGATTCTTTGATGAAACACAAGATTGGTGGAAATATGGATTGCTATTGATTATCACAAAACGAGTGGAAACTTTCACACCAATTTCCTATAATAGTTGTTTTAATCAAATTAACTTGCAAGTTGTGTGTCACATGGCCCTTTTTACTCAGATTCTACACTACTCTTAGCAACCACGCTTTGCTTTTTGCTCTTCTAATAACCAATTTTCTTATACGAAAGGTGGAATAGCCAGTTGTGGATTTCCTATTAGTAACCAATCTTGCCCAATCTGCATCTGTATAACCTTTCACAGACAGTTCTCCCCCTTTATTTTCTTATACAACAACCCTTGACCTAGAGCACTCTTTAAATAATAGAAAACCCTAATAATACCTTCCCAATGACTTGTACTGTGTTTTGCATAAACCAACTCACTCTACACTAAAAGAAATAGATGAGATTTCCAACTAGTCTTTTATATCTCTTAGGTCACTATCAAATATCTTGACATTTGGATTGATAGGAGTATCCACTTGTTTTGCTCATAATAATCCTATCTCTTCTAATAATTCAAGCATATATTTCCTTTGTAGAGGAGATTCCCCACTTTGACCTCACTATCAGAATGTCTAGAAAACACCTTAAGTGCCCTATGTCTTTGAGTTTGGAACTGCTATTGTATAAACTATTTCAACACCTTGATTCCCTGTGTATCACTTCCTGTAATAATGATATCATCAAGATACATGGCTAGTATAATCTTACCAGAAGGTGTCTCTTTACTGAAAAGCAAGTGGTCAACACTACACTATTTGCAAGCTAAACTATTGTCTCCTACTAAACCGACCAAAACTAGACTCGCAGCAACTGTTTCAGCACATAAGTTGCCTTATTCAATCTGCATATTTTGCCAACCTCCCCTTGAGAAACATACCTAGGAGGTTTCTCCATATACACTTCCTCCTGAAGATCACCATGGAGGAAGGCATTCTTTACATACAATTAAAACAAAGGTCATAGTGGACAAACCATTTTACCAATTGGAGAGAAGGTATTGGTGTAATCATAGTTTTTAAGGCGTCTAGGCAACACTAGGGCACCTAGGCAATAATAATTTTATAATATAAAAAAAGTAACTTTTGGATAATATAAAAAACTAACTTTTGGTTAGTTCCCTAGTTTTGTATACGATTCAGCATGTATCTTAATTGAAAAAATAGCAATTCTTTTTATTAAGAACATTAAATTTCCTCTAAAAATGTGGCAAATCATCACATCTAAAAGATAAAAATATTTTACATATTTTAATTTCATTATTTTCAAAAATAATACTACTATAATAAGTGTTTAATAGAGCAATTTCATATCAATTAGTAGCTAAAGAAGGTTATTAACTTTATATGATAAATATTCAAGATAGAAAGTAAAATAGAAAAAACAAGGATGGAGTTTCAGTTTTATTTAATTAGAGAGAGAGAGAGAATAGACAAAAGGAACCTCTTTATAATTCTATTCCTTCTTTCTTTTTTTTCTCTCCTCAAAACCCTTTGATCTTTTAAATTTCAATAGTAAAGCATTAAAACAAAGTATATATATATATATATATATAGCATATAATAAAATGTATTAACACACATTAATAAGATACAACAATATAAATGATATCATAAAAGGTGTCTGCCTTGTCATTCCTTGACAACTTTGGGTGTAATCAACACCATAAATTTGGCCACCAACTATGCCTTATAGCTCTCCACACTACCACCAGGTCGATTATTAACTTTGTAAACTTACTGGCAATCTACTACCTTTTTCTAGGAGGGAGAGGAGTAAAATCCCAAGTATGATTAGACTCAAGGACATGAAATTTTTAATAAATTGTCTTCTTCCAGTCCGGCAAGGCAAGGGATTCCTGAATAGACCTAGGGATAGATACAAGATATTTAAATGCATTATAGGACCTCAACATGACTAGGACTCCAAACATCAAAATGGACAAGGACAAAAGTGCTCGATAATTTATTATGATCTCCCAAAACAAATGACACTTGACAATGTTTGCTAAGCTGATGCAACTCAAATTGCAACTAAGTAATAGATGCCAAACCAGGAACTAGCATCTTGAGAGTAGGAGGAGATGGATGGCCTAACCAACATTGCTATTGTAGAGGGGAAAATGTTGTATGTAAAGCTTTTTGTGGACCACCACTATCCAAATAGTGGTCAATCATCCCAAACAAAAAGATGATATACATGTATGTGTATATGTATCCATGTATACATACATGTATGATTTATTAAAAAAATTATGTATATATGCACGTATGCATGCATGCATACATACATACATATATATAACTTACTAAACTGCTTAACCAATGACTATGAAACTTTAAATGTGCGTTAACTATAACAAGGAAAACCAAACTACTATGCTGGACCAGGAAACAATTTGTAAAAAATGCACTTACTGTTTTAAAATGCAAGACTACACGAATGTTAAATAATGAACAATGGAAACACATGTATCATTGTCACCAAATTCTTTACCATATCATTAATAGCCATACTTTTATTCAACTGCCCAACAGTGGAATTTATGGAACAGAAAATCAGCATTGTGTTTGTGATGCTGATTCTTGCTAGAATTGATTAATGATTGCTTGAATTGTTAGCTCATTTTTAGTTTCATTAGTCTTTCACAGTACAATTATAAGCAAGGTTCAAAGTATCGATATGATATGCCCCATATTGGGCATATCGTATCGTATCTTTAGGGGTCCGATACACCTGTTTACAGGTGTTTTTGGGGAACTCTTTTTTTAATGAATATATATATATATATATATATATATATATATATATAAAATATATATATAAACCAAATTTGAAAAATCTAAAAAAACATAACAAGTGCATGGTTTTAAGTACCGACACACCTCTGCCAATGTGCCGATACACAGGTGTATCGATACTTTGAACCTTGATTATAAGTGAGTCATGCCATGTGCAGGAGGTTTTCTGACCACATCCTTGTAATTAATGAAAGTTTCCATTACCAAGTTAAACTTTTTCTCTAATTGGACTCCATTGGGTATTCTTATCTGAATATATGGCTTTTTATGTGTTTATTCTCTTTTCCTTAACTAGTTTTAGTTTTAGGTTTTCTTTGACCTATCAAAGGTTATACATGTTCAGCCCAATTTTCTTAAAATTCAATTGTTTTTCCTGGATTGTTTGTGTTCTTGTTGATTCAAAGTTCACTTTTTGTTGAGAATACCTGTAAAAGGACTATTTATATACTTTGATCACATTGTTAACCTTTAGGGTTATGCATATCTTAGATATGACCTGACTCGGCTGATGATTGGGAGTGAAGGAACCTTGGGTGTAATAACAGAAGTTACTCTACGGCTTCAAAAAATTCCCCAATACTCTGTGGTAACTTTTCACTTTTATGGATAGTATTGGGCATTCTGCTCTCAATTTCATTACATTGCATAATGTTCTGTTTCCTATGATATTTGAATCTCTTCTATCATGCTGTTTTCTGGTTCTATGCAATAAATATTTAAGTTCTTTAATTGTTCTTCTCCATAGCTGACTTTTATAGACAACTGTTTCTGTGCTCTTACATGTTTACCATTCATTGCTAGTGACTAGTGATTTACTTTTATTCTCATATTTAATTGCTGCTTGGAGAAATCTTGTTGCATTATGTGCAGAAATAAAAAACCTGTGGGCTGAAACAGTCACCAAGGATTTGATTATTTTGGTCAAGCTGTAAGGAAACTTGGATATAAAGACAAGTCACATAGACCATACACTTTTTGTTAAGCATGATGGGTGTGTAATTACCATTTTCATATTATATGTGAATAATATGGTAGTGACAGAATGATCTTCCACAAGTCCAATTGAGGGAGTTCTTTGTTGGGATTGGAATCCCTTGTTAACAGTGTGCAAATCAGCAAAATAAATGGCAAAAGAGAAATAAAAAGTAATGTCCAGTGAGAAAAATAATCAAACACCATAAGAGAAAATCTTCCACTATCAATAAGAATAATGGGTTTACAACTTTTCTAGTTTAAACTAGAGAATAGCAACTTCAAGAGACAATAACCTCTCTTGGATACACAAAAACAGTTATCAAACAAGAAGTGTTTCAATCAACAAAACATGAGAAAGATCTCACCAAACAAAGCTTCCAAATTCCTCTCAAAACTACTATTAAAGAGCCAAAAAAAAAAAAAATCACCAAATGCGTGATGGAAGGAGTGTAAAACAGCAGCCAAAACAGTTGATTGAAGCGCTCTTGTTCACGTAGCAGGAAGCTTGAATCCCTTCTCTTGTAAAAGAGTAATTTCCTTTCCCACTCTCTTCTTCTCCTTTTTTCTCGAAAGAGGATACCGACGTAAGTGTCTAGAATGTCAAGAGACTCTCTACACCAAGACAAAATAAGGTTTGTAGAGAAAGCCAAATGATAGTGGAGAGTGAGTCCCACCATCCACTAACATGGAATTAAGACAAGACAATTTGTCTCATTCTCACTAATGAGAGAATATCAAGAGTCTCAACATTATTTGTCTTTCTTTTTAACTTTCTCAAATTACATGTTGGGCAAGAGATCCCAGCACATGAGTGGGTCCCACCTCCACATGAGGGGGGGAACCCAACATTCTTGGCATCTAATTTGAAATTAAGGATCTTGTAGAACTCAAATATTTCCCATGCATTAAAGTGGCTAGATCAAGGAAAGGAATATTTATTTCACAAAGTAAACCGTTAGGTGACTGGTTCCATTTTACCCCAAAACCGTTATTTCCCCCAAAACCATTGATTTGGTCAGCAAACCATTGACCCGGGCGGTCAAACCGTTCAAAACATTCAACGGTTTGGCCGGTTTTTATTTTTTTGTCAGAATGGGCTGTCTGTTCGGTTCGAACGGTCGGATCGTTTGACCCGGGAACCAGACCCCTGACCAGTTCGTTGTCCGGGTCGGTTTTAAAAACCTTGATTCTAATTACCAGTGTTTGAAGAAGAAGGTTAACTTTTGGCAGAGAAAACCTTGATTCTAATTTCTGTATCTATGTCTGTTGTTAGATTTAAGTTTTTTATTTCTACTGTTAGAGTGCTGCCAGGGACCTACTTGTAATTTCTTTATTTTTTATTTTGTTATAACACATTAAGATAAAATAGAAGCTGGGTGCCGCCAGCATTATTCTTTTTGACTCTCACATATTTTTTCTTTCTCTTCTCTTCTCCTCTCCTCTCCTTTCTCTTCTTCCTCTTTTCTTGTAAGAGAACATGGTATAGAGCACAACTCTGGGCAATAGGAGTTGTTCTTTCTGCTGAATAGTATCCATTCAACCCAGGCGTCAGATTTCTTGGACTGTGAAGACAAAAACCTAATCGGACTGATCAGAAATATTTGTTTGTCATTTTTTTTCTGGGTTCTTCCTTGGTCGTAGCACCATGGTAACCCTAGTCGGAGGAGGCCTATGCTGTGAAGCTTCCTTTTTTACCTTCGGCTGATGCTGTGAAGGCTTAGTCGTGTTTTTGCACCTTCATACAGGTGCTGTACAGGGGTGTGTCGTTCCCTTTGTCACAGGTATGTACTGTGTTTAAATTGGTGTGTGAAGTGTGGAGTTTACAGCAGTATATCTCTTCTTTCTGGACTGTTTCTGGACTGTTTAGTTGCTGCCAGTAGCCCTTCAGTAGTGTGTACATGTTTTTAGAAGCAGTGTGTGGAGTTTTTGTGCCCTAATTGTGACTGTTAGGCATAGTACTGGTGTGAGGACTGGTCTTGTGCACCTGCAGTTTTGGTTCTGACTTGTAGACCTGCCTTTGAAAATGGTGAATGATGATTCTGCCTCATCTGGGGTTAAATCAACCCATGGTACAGCAGGTATGGGGACTGAAAGTATGATGTTTCCTATGCTGATTACTCCTTTAAATGGTCTGAACTACTTGGAGTGGGCCAAAGGTGTAAAACTTTATGTAATAGCAAGGGGAAAAGCTGGTTACATAAATGGAAGGGTGAAAGAACCCAAGAATGGGACTGCTGAACATGATCGGTGGGACCAAGAAAGCAGTATGGTGATGTCCTGGCTTCTTGTAGCCATGGAATCTGATGTGAAGAACTTTATGTGGGCAGGAACTACAAATGAGATATGGGAATAGGCCAAAACCACATATTCTGAGCAAAGGCACCATGCTAAGATCTACCAGTTATAAGTTGAATCCTCAACTTGTAAGCAGGGAAACCATAGCTTATCAGCCTATTTTTCAGCCCTTACCTCAGTATGGAAGGAATTGGACCACTATTAGGCTATAGAATGGAAACATGATGGTGATGCTAGAGCCTATAAGAAGATGGTTTCTCAGCAGCGGGTTTTTGCCTTCTTGTTGGGACTAAACCCCATATATTAACCCCTTAAAGTTCAGATTTTAGGAAGTAAAGAGTTGCCTTCAGTTCAAGAGGTGTATGCCCTTGTTCAATTTGAGAAAAGTAGGTGGACTGTGATCGTTACTACTGAGGGGGAGCAATAGGTAGCATTAGCTGCAATGGGTGGAAATAATATGGGAAAGAAAAATGATTCCAGAAAAGCTGATGATAAGGATAAGTTGTTCTGCACCCACTACCGTCGTTTAAGACATACACGTGATATGTGTTGGGAGCTCCATGAGAGACCAAGTGGGCTGTAAAGAACCAAGAATAGGGTAAGGTACAAGGTCAGAAGAAGCTTAATATAGCACACAATGCACTAAATGTGGTAACCCAAGAAACTCAGTTTGTTGAGATGCCAACTGATACTACTCGAGAGCACTTGGAGTCATATGGTAGGGCCTTGCGCCAAATGGACAGATCATCTACTGGTAACCCTTCTACTTCATTTGCGTCTACATCAGGTAATGTAGCTTCTACCTTCCATGTCTCCACTACCATTGATTCTCCTTGGATCATTGACTCAGGGGCTTCTAATCACATGACCGGTAAGCCAAACCTAATTCAAGTCTTATAACCTTTTGTCAGGAAGGGATAAGGTGGGACTTGTAGATGGATCATTTTTCCTCCATTGTAGGCCAAGGATTAATATCCCTTCTCCAAGGACTTAACCTGAATAATGTTTTGCATGTCCCTCAGCTTCCCATTAACCTTTTTTCTATTAGTAGTATCACAAATTCAATAAACTCTAGTGTACCTTTTTTCTTGATTCATGTATTTTTTAGGACCTAACTTCTAGGAGGACGATTGGTAGAGGAAGCTTAGTGGATGGTCCCTACACTCTTGACAACAAGGCTGGTTTCTCGGTGTCACCTTCAGAGTCTCGTAGTCGGTCAAATAAGGGTCAATTTTTTTTTTTTTTGTGGCATAATTGGTTAGGTCATGTGTCTTTTGAAATAATAAAGTCTTTGTTTCCTTTTCTATTTAAGTCCTGATCAGTGTTAGATTTCCATTGTCAAATGTATCAGTTGAGCAAGCAATGTAGAACAATATTTCCTTTAAGTAATAAAAGATCAAGCTTCCCTTTCCATATTGTGTATTTTGATGTGTGGGGGCCTACTACCGTAACTTCGGAGGGCGGGTACAAGTACTTTATTACATTGATTGATGATTTCTCCCACTATACATGGGTGTTTCCCATGCGTAGTAGAGACAAAGTCCCAAAGATCGTAAGAGATTTCCAAAGGATGGTGTTTACACAGTTTCATGTTGAAATTCAAAATTTTCAATCCGACAATGCAAAGGAATATTTCCATGGTGAGTTAAATGAGTTCTTTGCTTCCCATGGATCCATTCACAGGAGCTCATGTGCAAGAACACCACAACAAAATAGTAGTGTAGAAAGAAAGAACAGACACCTCCTTGAGGTAGCCAGAGGGATGATGTTACATATGAATGTTCCCAAACGATTTTGGGTTGATGTTGTACTTGTTGTTGCTTATGTCATAAACCGCATGCCCTCCAGAGTGTTAAACTATAAGGCCCCTCATCAGCTATTGTTTCCTCAGTCTCCTTTATTTTCCATTCCCATGAGGGTGTTTGGTTGTAGTGCTTTTGTCCATGACTTGTCCACGTCCCATGGTAAGTTGGATCCTTGGTCTATTCCATGTGTCTTTCTAGGGTATCCCTCCTCGCAAAAGGGTTACCGATGCTTTGATCTCGTTTGTCATAAGTTATTTGTCTCCATGGATGTCTATTTTTTTGAGTTTGAACCGTTCTTCCCTACTTCTCCTCAGGGGGATAGTAATGTGGAAGAGAAGTAGGCCTAGGTTCGTCAAGTCTTCTTTCCTTCTGTTCCGGATCTCACTCCTTTTTGTGTCTTCCAACGTCAATGCCGTAGAGATCATCAATGTGACAAAGATGTGGAGCCACCAAACACTGAGCAACCAACATTGTTTGATTCCCAGGAGGTAAGTCCAACACCTGTTGGTATGTGTCTTATGACTACATTTCCGGTCATGCACTACCAAACACCTCATTACCTAGTATATGTCTTATGACCACATTTTGCCCTGTCACCGTGCCTTCCTATCTGCAGTTGATAGTATTCCCATACCCAGAAATGTGGTAGAGGCTTTAAAATATCCTGAATGGACAAATGCTATGAAGGAGGAGATCAGTGGGGTGTAAGTGGGTGTTTACAGTGAAACATAAGGCAGATGGGACAGTTGAAAGGTACAAAGAAAGGCTGGTAGCTAAAGGGTACACCCAAGTTTATGGTGTTGACTATGATGAGACATTTGCTCCAGTAGCTAAGATTAATTCAATATGGGTTCTCCTATCATTGGCTGCAAACCTTGACTAAAAATTGCATCAACTGGATATAAAGAATGCCTTTTTAAATGGTTATTTGGAGGAGGAGGTGTACATGGTTCAACCCTCAGGTTTCTATGCCAAAGGAAGTGAAAGTAAGGTGTGCAAACTAAGAAAGTTCCTTTATGGTCTAAAACAATCTTCTAGAGCGTGGTTCAGTAAATTTCATATGGCGGTTCAACAAGTGGGGTTCAAGCAATGTCAATCTGATCACACACTCTTTGTGAAGAGATGTCAAGAACAAGTGGCTATGTTGATAGTGTACGTAGATGATATCATCATTACAGGAAACTGGAGCATAGAAATACAAAAGTTGAAGGAATTCCTAGCCTCTCAATTTGAAGTGAAAGATCTGGGCCCCCTAAAGTACTTTCTTGGAATTGAGGTTGCTCGCTCAAAAAGGGGCATCTTCATCTCTTAGAGGAAGTATATCCTAGATCTGTTACAGGATACAGGCAAGCTAGGTGCAAAACCAACAAATACCCCTATGGATGTTGACCATAAACTAGGAAATTGTGATGGTGAACCACTAAAAGATGTGAAACAATTTCAAAGATTTAGTGGGAAGGTTGCTTTACTTGTCCATGACATGCCCTGACATTGCTTACTCTGTTGGGGTCCTAAGCTCTCTTGCATTTCCCTAAGAGACCACACATGGAGGCAGTAGAGAGGTTTCTTAGGTATTTGAAGAAGTACCCAGGAACAGGATTGCTATTCAGCAAACATAATCATCTGAAAGTGGAAGTCTACACAGATGCTGACTGGGCAGGTGTTGTGGATGATAGAAAATCCACAAGTGGGTATTGTACTTTTGTAGGAGGAAATCTAGTGACATGGAAAAGAAACAAAGTGTAGTGGCAAGGTCAAGTGCTAAAGCGGAGTATAGAGCTATGGCACATGGAGTGGCTGAAGTTATTTAGCTGAAGAACCTTTTAGGGGAACTTGGGGTTACTGTCCACAATCCTATGTCCCTCTACTGTGACAATAAGGCAGCCATTTACATTGCTAGTAATCCAGTCCTACATGATAGGATCAAGCACATTGAGGTGGACAAGCACTTCATAAGAGAAAAATTGGAAAAGGGAGAAATTTGTACTCCTTATGTCAAATCCCAGGAGAAACATGTTGATGTTCTCACAAAAGGACTTCCACACCTGCGACACAATGAACTGTGTGAGAAGGATCCCAACTAGTGAACAAAACTGAAGGAGTGAGAGATTCATCGTATGGATGCCCAAATCTTGCGGAATAAAGGGGCGAATTTCAAAAATTTTTCTCTCCCTTTCAACTGGGAATCGCATTCCCTATTTAGAAAATCATATTTTCAAGGATCAATCTTGAACCATAAACTGAACCAGATCTGAACCAAAGGAGTAGGAGAAGATCATACCTGATACGGAGAAAAAGTATCTCCCAACGAAGGTGTTCACGCCCAAGGAAGGATCCAAAGACTGCTCCCACTGAAGATGGCGCAGTGTAGGATGGAGCAGAATCAGCAGTATTCTTCTCCAAGAATTCTGTCTTTCGCAAGAAACAGCAGGATGGCACATGAGCACAGCTTCCTATCAATTCTTTCTCAAAGAACTGATGTCAAGATCGAATCTTGACTTCTCCCACAACTGGAGATCGAACTAGATGTCTGGCGGCAAGAAAGATCTTTTGCTGGGATTGCAGAAATCTTTATTCTCTGATTTTCAGCTCTGAAGAGGATTTGATTATGTGTGTCTTCTAAAGGCTGCCACCCCCTCATTCTTTTGTAACCCTAAAAGATTAGGCTCCTAATCCAATTAGGAGTTGCTGATCCAAATCTTATTTGGATCAAAACATCTCTTTAGGTGATAAGGATAAACCCTTATCTTATCTGCAGATTGGATCAACCTTCTTCTAGTCTTATTAGGAGGTTTCCAGATCCAAATCACATTTAGATCTGGACTCTCTGAGTGGATAGGTTTAAGGCCCTATCCTATCTGTTGATCCATCTCAGAATTCGCCCATATTTAACTTATTAAATAAGTCCAGCTCGGAATGGGCTTTAGGCCCATTAAGCTTATGTGCTCACTTAACCTTCTTAACTGCTGCCCAGTTGGGCTTCCTTGTATGGCATGGGACCCAAGCATTGATCTACACATCAGCCACATGGGTTCGGCCCAGCCTTTGTTACAAGGCCCGGCCGAATACACTGTTATGGACAGTGCACCCCCTGAAACCCATCAAATGGGCTCTATGGGCCCAACACTTACCCTAAGTGGTCCCTGGGCCAAGCCACCTTGTAACACCCAGGGACTGTGGGCAGATGCAAGATTAGCCCATCAGGTGTTATCCTCAATGGTCTTACACTTAACCTCTCAGCCCATAATTATCATACACTGCCCGACAAGAGAGGACCTCTCCCTCGGCTGCAAGGAACAGTGTTGCACTCTCTACTTATATGGATCCCAGGAATTAAAATCTTTTGCAAACCTTTTAGAAACCATAATATATATATACTTTTATATCTCATATAAAATATACTTTGCAAAACAAATCTCAACGATTGAAATCGGCTGCCGGCAGTCTTGGTTTCCATCAGTGAGAGTGCATCCCCGATCATTACCTTTGTCCGACAAAGGGGCTGATCCTGTCACTATGATCACCCACTCAGATGAATTCTCAGACTGTCCCAACATACCCAGGTTTTGACCCCCGCTAAGGATCTCACTGATTGGTACATCAAAGACAGCCCAATCCGACACCTAGTGCAGTATCATAATCGAGTCTAGGGGTCGGGTGTAACTTTCCAGTTTTGCCCATCAATCTCCAAGGTCCTGGGCAATATTGGAAATCTGGTCCAGTTCAAAGATTCAATTAATCATACACTGTATGTGCCTAGGGTCTCACCCTGGCAGCTGAGACAGGCCACCCCAACCGACTTGGTGGCACAACAGTGTCAGCCTTATCAGGATAGGTCTCCCCAGACCAACCCACTGGCTGTGAACATTCTAAACTAACACGAGTCTCATTAAGTGTCCAGTTTAAGGGTATTACATAGAAACATACCAAGGGAACATGAATCAAATATGCACTTTTATTCATTTACAATAAACTCATAAAGTACATCATTCTGATTGAAGCTAAGGGCACACAAAACTGTCCAACAAAAACAGATGCAACTTAACACATAAGGCAAAAGTGAGAAGGGTGAAATAGAAGGAAACAAGGAGAAAGGAGAAACTCCACCAAGTGATGAGGGTGTATGGTTAATTAAGAAATAAGCTATGAAACTGTCATGCACCACCAGCCAAGCAAAGGCTCCCACCCTTGGGGGTACTGGGTTGCCCCACACTCCTTTTATCTGGTCTGACTCCATACCTTCTCTTATCAATGCCTTATAGAATGACTTTACAGAGAACCTTCCTTCTCTGCATTCTTTCCACAAAGACTGCATGGTTGCAGAGGCCTTTGCTGGGGTAGGAGATTCTGCAGTTTGGTGTCCAGTGCTCAGAAGGAATTTAAATGATTGGGAGGTTGGGTGGTGGATGGAGTTGATGCATCAGCTATCTGGTATAACTTCTGGCTCCTCAGACAGAGATAGGAGAATTTGGAAGTGGGATAAAGGATGTTTCACAGTAAGATCCTTCTATAACAAACTCATGGAGGTAGAGATGGTGGGTTTCCCAGAAGTTGTTGTATGAAAATCCGCTGCCCCTCCAAAAGCTGCATTTTTATTATGGGTGGCAGTGTCAGGTAAATGTTTGACAGCTGAGGTTCTGGCCAGAAGGGGAATGAGTAAGGGTGTCAATGGACCGGTTTTGGACTGGACTGGTCCGGTCCAAAATCAATTTGGACGGATTGGACAGACCAACAAGACATATTGGATTGGACCAATCCAGTCCAAAATATTTATTAAATAGACCTTGTCCATCCGTAATAAATTTATATTGGATTGGGTTGGATTAAGCCAATATCTGGTCCATTGATATAAGATAAGAATATAGGTGCCAATGGACCGGGTTTGGGTTGAAACCAATCTAAATTAAAACGAATTTGAACAGATTGGATGGTCCAGACATTGAATTGGACCGGTCCTAAATATTCATTGGATTGGATTGGACCTGGTCCATTTGTAATGGACTCACATTGGACTGGATTGGATTGGACCAAATCCAGTCCAATTGACACCCCTCGGAATGAGTGTGTTGCCTAGCAAGTGCATTATGTATGGGGAACATCTGAGGACTTAGAGCATTTACTAATTCATTGCAGAGTTGATCGTCTCCTCTGGACAAGGTTTATGGAGCTGTTTGAAGCTCAATTTTGTTTCCCAGAAAATGTGCTAGCAGTTCTTCTGAGTTGGCATCTGAAGGGGCTCTCGAAAGAAGGCAAGGTAATTTGGAGAGCAGGTCCAGCATTAGTGATCTGGACAATATGGACAAAAATAAACAAAAGATTGTTTGGAAATATGTTTGTTTCAGAGGATAATTTATGTAACAGTTTTTGGGGTAGGATGTGTTATTGGGTAGGGTCTCATATTCTCTTCAGGAATAGATCTTATAGCTCCTTTTGTAATCCAGGAGCTCTTTTTTTATCTACCATAATGAGTAATCTGTTAGTTTGATGTACAGCTTCTGATTGAGCACTGCACAGCTCCTTGTGCAGATTTGGTTATTGCTTTTTGTCTAATATATTACTTTACCTTTTTCTCAAAAAAAAAAAAAATCCAGTAACAGGATACATTCTTCCACTTCTTGGTCAAGTAAAGGTCTTCTGAATTTCGGATTCCAAATCAGTTGCTCCCTCTCCACTCATTAACACTGATCTATTGTGGCTTGTTCTGTCTGCTTGTATAATCTTGGGCAAACATCATAAAGTTTCTCTATCCTGAGCCACTCAACTTCCCAAAACCTAACTCTAGAGCCACCCACCTTGAACCTGACCAAACTCCTAAAATCTTGATTAAAACTCATGATTCCTTTCCAAACACTTACCCATAAGAATTTCTTACTTCCCTTGATTCCCAGCCAAACCTTACCACTCCATATTTTCCAACCACCACCCTCCTTCATAAAGCCTCTCTCTCTTTCTCTCTCTCTCTCTCTCTCTCTCCTGCCCAAATCTCCGTAGCTATTTCCCTAGCAGTGCTTTGTTAAATAACTTTTCCCTTCTCAGCCCTAGACCTCCCCCTACCAGTGCTACAAGACGAGAAAGTAGTATCATTGGCCAATGTAACAGACTATGATGTGGATGAGGGGAAAAGGGAAGAAAACAGATCTGGTGACCCAATCATATGATTTGATTCTTGGAATCAATAATTTCATGTAGACAGTTTGGATTGAGAAACTAAACAAGTAATACCTAATCTGGCAAGCATTGCAGTACCATTGGAAAAAGACAATAGACAAAGCTTTTCATACTCTTCCCATATTATAGAAACCAACTCCTTGTCTTTCCCAGTTCAGAAGCAGATGTATCATCACTAGTAGATTCCTCTCCAACAGATGCATGATTGGCCTATGTGGAGGGAGGACCGTGCAAATCATAACGATAAGCAATTGTATCAACCTCTCTCCTATAATGGCTACACTCACGAATAATGCCACATCCACCAACACCTCTTCCTTTAACACCATTTCCATCCCTACCACCTATCCATCCACCTCCAACACCTCTACCACCAACTCTTACTACAGTAACTCTATACCTCCTCTTCCACTTCTAGTAGCTTCCATAGCCGATTTTTTAGTTATTGGGGTAAAATGAACATGTGAATTGGAAACTCTCTTGACCCTAGAAAACACCTCTAATAGTGTAGGAATATCCTTACTACCCAAACTTTATGCCCTAACTGGTTCATACTCTTGTCTCAACCAAGAAAGGAATCGTGCAAAATCTAAACGATCTCTCTGCTGCTATGTTGTCAGATCACTGGACAGTGGATGATAAACATTCAATTCATTGTGTAAATTCTTAAGATGTGCAAAATACTCCTCTACATTGCTATATTGAGAATATCTTGGTAGAGTTGATAAGTTCAGGTCACATTGTTGTGGCCAGAGTACAACTGCTTTATGCGATCCCAAATCTCTTTGGCAGTTGCTAATATGTGGCTCATACAGTTCCCTAGCTTGGTTGTAATCAATGCATTCTCCTACAGCCACTCACTATACCCGGTAGTATTGGCCATAGGCTTTGCTTCTTGAATATATTTCAATTTACCCTTGCTAGTAAGAGAAGAAACTTCAACTGACTTGGCCCAGTGAATGTAATTCTTGTTATTCAATTTTATTGAATCATCTGTACCGCCATAAACTCATTCTGCAGCACTAATGGACTATCACTGTGCTGATGCCGTCATCCTCAATACAGCAGGGATCGGTATCACAAAAACACCCCAAACATCAACCAACTAAATTCAGCCACCACACTGCACCTAGACACATAGACCAATAAACCCAGGGGCACTTGTAAACATACTAAGCTTCACCAAACAAGTCTTCATTCACATCTGAATAGCATCACCTATGATCATCTTCCTCTTTGAACTGCCATGCAGAGGAGATTAAAAACCAACCAAACTGACCTGGTTCAACTGAGTTTGAGCCATTTAAGCCTCTATACCTAAGGCGATGGTCAGTCCATTTAAATCACCTTTTAACGACCAATTAGAAATAGGGAAGAAAAGGAGAGAAAACTCTGTTCATGGCATCCAGAAACAGGGGCTTCTAACAGGTCGTGTGTACCTGCTCTGATTTTTTTTTCTTTTTTGATAGATAACAAGAAGATTTTATTAAAAAGAAAATCTGAATACAAATTAAAGGAAGGTGTTAAGATAACACCCCCTGGCCCACCAACTATTTCGTCTAATTACCTACAACAAAGAAGAACCAAGAAAGAGAAACATGAGAGGGCATAAACACAGCAAGAACTACACCAGCCAAAGTGCAGATCAATCTTCCACCTCATCAATCTCTTCTGGACCTCCTTCCTCGTCCTAAATTTCCCACTCTAACTCTTCTGGAACCTTTCTCATGCTTTCCAATTTCCTCTTTCTCCATGGCTTCAAAAGCTCTTCTAGCAAACTCCTCCCCTCCAAAAAAGAACAAACCCAAAGACTTGCCAATTTCCACTTCTCTATCAATTAGAGTCTTCAAGTCCACTTCTCTTAGCTCCATTGCTTTATCCCCCGCCATCACTTGACTCAGATTGAATAGAAAAGAAGAATAAAGGAAGGAGAAGCAGAAATAAGTCCAGGTAATCTCATCATGAAGAAGAAAGAGTTGGAAGAGAAATAGGAGAACTATGGCTAAAAATAATGGAGATTGAGAATTAATCTATCTCTAACTGCTCCCCACTTTTATTCATTCACTAATAATAAATAAATTACAAATTTGCCTTAAATTAGAAAGAAAGGAAATAATACAATGTAAAATGCCAACTATAAACAGAGTTGCAGAAAATAAAGGAAACTTCAACAGGGAGCATGCAAGGAGGCTGTATCTGAACAGGATAATGTTAATAGGGTTTACTAATATCATGAGAACTTTGTGCTTCAACAAGGGGAGAAGTACAGAGCATTACCATGTAACTCTCCAAAATCTTCATAATGAACTGAATGTGTATCAACCACTTAGTTTGGATCTGCAAGTGCAGCAACAGCAGCAGGAACACTTAGATATTGTACGCTTCTTATTTGGATTTAGTGTCAAATATGAACCTGTTAGAGCCGAGGTACTCAAGAGTAGTAATCTCCCTTCATTGATTGAAGTATTCTCCAGATTAAAGTGAGTTTCTTCAACACATGGAGAGAGTTCTCCTAGGTGGAAATAAATTTTCTTTGGTAGTTGCTATATGTGGTGGATGTGGTGCCAAAGGAGGAGATCATGCTCCCCCAACTCTTTGTATAGGTTGTGGTAGGGAGATAAGGGGAGAAGTCATGGCAGTGAACAGGTGGGCCTAGGAAGTGTACATACTTTGGTTTAGATGGGTATGCCATTGATTTTTGTTATGCTTTTCATCACCCACCTTCCAATTGGGCCAATCGTGCAACACTTCCGATAAAATAACTACTCTTATGGGTTCTATTTTTTATACTATTAATCAAGCCTCAAACACAACTGCAAGGAAGGTAGTGGTGTTCATTGCTCTTTAGGCTTAGCTTGGAAAGAGTACAAAAAATATGTACAGTGCAAATACATACAAAATAATACTCCTTCCAAACTGAGCCTTAGGAGCATGAATGACTTTGCCAGTCTGTTCTAGTAATATGTCCCAGCAAATAGCAAGAATAAAGTTCAAAACTTTTGTATGAGAAAATTGCACATCACTTGAATGTTTCACCTAGGAGAAACTATTTCTTCAATATAGGATCGAACATGGAGATGGGCCATGCTAATTCAGACACAAATAAGGATAGAAATTACCACTTACTGATGGAAGATGGTCACCATAGGTGCAGTACCAGCTGTGAAGTTGATGCCCAAGCATCCTTGAGCTCCTCACCAAATCGATGTGAAGGATAAAGATGGTGCACCCTCTAATTGATCCAACTATTGTGTTCTCTTGATTTCAACAACAATTGCATCAAAGGCTTGCTTCTTTTACTGTTGAATGAACCACCAAAATCCAGCAACTTGGTTGTCTTCTATTAGCACTAATGGAGGAAGAAGTTGAGAAGTCCTAGATTGAATCCAGAGAGAAAGAGGTGTATTGGGCTGAATGGTAGTGAGAGTGAGAGCAATTGCATAAGGCTTCTATGGCTGGCCGAATTCCAGCTTATATAGACTCTGAAAGAGTGCTATCTTGTCTCCAAGAAACTTTCCTAATCCGATTAGGAAGGTCTCACAAACAGTAAGACTCCTATTCAACCCTTATCTCTTGACTAGTCAAAATTAGGCAACTTCTAATCTAATTAGAAGTCTTCCAAAATTAGCAACCAACAACCAAGATTGTTTTATTTATTTATAGAAAAATGTGAGAAGCAAAATGCTTTTGTGGCATGGGACCTGCCCGCTATTATTGTACTAAACCAAGGAGCTTTTGTGAGGGGAAGATAGATAGTTGATCAGATCCTAATTGCCAATGAGAGTGTGTGGAATTTCAAAAAAAAAAAGTCAAAAAGAAGGGAGCGGTGTGCGAATTGGACATAGAATAGGCTTATGATTTGGTTGATTGGTCCTTTTTGATGATGGTTAACATTGGGTTTGGGGAAAGATGGTGTAAATGGATCATGGGATGTGTTAGGAACTGTCATTACTCAGTACTGGTAAATGGGATAGTGGTGGATTTCTTCCCAGCTATTAGGGGAATAAGACAAGCCACTCACTCCTTTCTTGTTCACCCTAATTGAGATGTTCTCAGTAGATTGATTCATAGAGCAGATTTAAAGGGATTTACTTAGAGGGTGGAGGTTAGGAAGGGAAGAGATCCCACTTACCCACTTATAATTTGCAGATGACACAATTCTTTTTTGTGAAGGTGGGAACTTGAGCTGGATTAGAAATTTGAAGATGGTGATACAACTCTTTGAACAGATGTCCAGCCTTAAAGTGAATTTTGAGAAGAGTTGTGTAGTGGGAGTGAATTTGGAGGAAGGGGAGGTCAGGGAGTGTGTAGAGCTATTGGGATCTGTAGTTTCAAGTTGGCCCTTGAATTATCTTGGTCTACCCCTGAGAGACAACTGCAAGAAAGGAAGCTTCTGGAATTCGGTGGCGTAAAGATTGAGAAGAGACTTGCCTCTTGGAAAAGGAATTATCTTTCTCTTGGTGGGAGGATCACGCAATTAGGGATACCTTAGTCAATTTACCCAACTACTTCTTGTCAATGTTCAAGATTCTAGCAGAGTGTGTCTAATAGATTGGAAAAGTTCATGAGAGACTTTTTGTGGGAGCTAGGTGAGGAGAAGGACCATAGAGTGGGGGTAAGAGATGGTGATTAGGAATAAGAAGTCAAGAGGGTTGGGGATTGGGAACATTAGGAAGAGGAATGTGGCTTTATTGGGGAAATGGTTATGGAGGTTCCCTTTTGAGAAGGAGAAGTTGTGGGCTAGAATAGTGGCTAGCATTCACAAGCTGGAGGACAACAGATGGGATCCTGGAATCTTGGCAAGGACTACATGTGCCTCACCTTGGAAAGAAATCCATGACTTATTACCAGTTTTCTCCCCTCTAATCAGGTATGATTTAAGCTCAGGCAAACTGATAAGGTCATGTTGATATTTTGAAAACCTGAGCTGGTTCGAGGGAGCTCACCCTCCTGAATACAGAGTAGAGTAGAGGAGAGGAAGAAGAGAGGAGAGATGGAGGAGATCAGTAGGGTTTCATTTTTCATGCCCAGAATCGGTGAGGTAATACAATACTTATACTCTCTCTTCAGCCTCTCCTGCTCATGACTTGACTGAGACGGCTAACTAACTGGAGGGACGTGGCCTCCTCACATAAGCAAACCTCAGTAGCGGTTGCACATGGGAGATCGAGTGCTTCTCTCGTGCTTGGCCTGGCTGCTGCATGTCATGGGCCTGGGTCTCCTGTGATGGGCCCAAATGGGTAGTCGAGGACCTACCAGTCCCACCCTCTTCAAGAAACACCTTGTCCTCAAGGTTGATGTGAGGATATTAGTCTTTCAGTTTGTCATAGTCTTCCCATGTGGCATCTTCTGGTGGCAAGTTCTTCCACACGACCAGGGCCTGCTTGTGTAACTTCTTGCCCATTTTGACCCACCTTATATTTTTTATTTGTTGTGGCTCAATCAATATGTCCCTGTCTTCAGTGAACTGTGGGAGGGTTGGGCTGACCTTAGTGATGGACTTAGACACGGTTTCAGCATGCTGACATGAAAAACTGGGTGTAATTTCGAGGAAATAGGAAGCTCCAGTTTGTAAGCTACCTGCCCTACTCGTTCAATCACCATGAATGGGCCAAAATACTTGGGAGCTAGCTTCTGCCAAACCCATCGGGCTACTGAAGCTTGTCGGTAAGGATGTCTTAAGTAGACCCATTCCCCCACTGCAAATTCAAGCTCCCAATGATTGCAATCATAGGCTAACTTCATGCACTGTTGGGCTTTCTGCAAATGCAGCTTGAGGGATCTCAAAATCCCATCTCTGTCCAATAACTGGGCTTCTACCTCAGCCACTGTAGAAGTCCCCTTTTCGTAAGGAAGCACAACTGGAGGATCTCTCCCATAAACTATTTTAAATGGAGTGGTCCCTACTGAAGCTTGGTATGTGGTGTTATACCAATATTCAGCCCATGGCAGCCAGTAAGCCCACTGTTTGGGCTTCTCTCCGATGAAACAACGCAAGTTTCAAGGCAATGAATGATTGACCACCTCGGACTGCCCATCTGTCTAGGGATGGTAGCTGGTGGTGTGAAGCATATTTACTCCTTGAACAGAAAAATAAGAATCCCAGAATTTGCTGATAAAGAGGGGGTCTCTGTCGGTCAAGATAGAGTTTGGAGTGCCGTGCAATTTGGCTACCTCCTGGACATAAGCTCGAGCCACTGTGGAATGGCTGTGGTAGCGCCAAGAAATGAGCATATTTGCTTAGGCGGTCCACAATCACCAAGATCACCGACTTCCCTGCTGATTTAGGCAACCCGGTAATAAAATCCATGGTAATGTCTTCCCATACTCGTTTTGGAATGGGTAAGGGCTGAAGTAGACCTGCAGGAGACTGGGTGCTATACTTGTGCTGCTGGCATATGTCACAACAGGCCACGTAACTCTGAACCATACGTCTCATTCCCCTCCAGGAGTAGTGGCTCGCTATCCTGTTCTGAGAAACCCGGAATGCCCACCTATAGCCGAGTCATGAAATAGCTTGAGCAACTCGTTCTGATACCCTAATTTGCTGGCTACTACCACACGACCTTTATAGAAGAGTGTAGTACCAGTTATGGAATACCCTGGCACTAAAGTGGGATCCTTGCTCCATTGGGATCGGATCCGGCTGAGTTCTGGATCTGATTGTGCCTCCTGCTGGATGAGGTCATACAAGGGGTAATTGGGTTTAGATAGGCCCATCAGCTGGAAATCTTCTACCCTGGATAGTGCATCTGCCACTGCATTTGAAGGCCCAGGTTTATATTCAATATGAAAATCGTAACCCAGAAGTTTGTAGGCCCATTTTTGCTGTTCTGGGCTGAGAATCCTCTGCTCCAATAAATGTTTAATGCTTCGGTGATTGGTTCGTACCGTAAATCTCCTTCCCAGAAGGTACACCCTCCATTTGTGTACTGCTAAGGTAATCGCCATCAACTCTTTCTCATATGTGGACTTGGCTTGGGCCTGGGCTGATAGAGTTCGGCTGAAGAAAGCCAATGGTTGCCCATTCTGCATTAAGACTGCACCAATCCCCTTCCCTGAAGCATCAGTTTCCACCACAAATTCTATACTGAAATCTGGAAGAGCCAAGGTGGGAGGCGATGTAACTGCCTTCTTAAGATATTGGAAGGCCCCTTCCGCTGCCTTGTCCCATGTAAAGGATTGTATCTTCAACAACTTAGTGAGAGGTGCGGCCAACATAGCATAGCCGGCGATGAAACGTCTGTAAAAACCAGTCAGTCCGAGGAACCCTCTAAGTGACTTTTGGTTCTGTGGTCTTGGCCAGTTGACCATGCTTGAAACCTTGTCCGGGTCTGTACAAACTTTCCCACCTGTTATTATATGCCCAAGGTAATGAATATGGGTCTGTCCAAAGGATCATTTAGTGGGCTTGGCAAACAAGGAATGCTACCTAAGTAGGTCCAGAGTGCGACGCAAGTGTGTCAGGTGTGAGGCCCAAGTGGGGCTGTAGATAAGTATATCGTCGAAGAAAACCAATATATAGCGTCACAAATACGGTCTGAAAATGTCATTCATGAGCCACTAAAAGGTAGATGGTGCGTTGGTTAAACCAAATGGCATAACCACAAATTCGTAGTGCCCATCTGAGGTCCGAAAAGCTGTCTTATTTATATCTTCTGGGTGGACTCGGATCTGGTGGTACCCGGACCTGAGATCCAGTTTGGAGAATAACAGGGCCTGGCCCAACTCGTCAAACAACTCTTCTATCAATGGAATGGGATATCGGTCCTTCACAGTTATGTTGTTGAGGGCTCGGTAGTCAACACAAAATCTCCATGTCCCGTCCTTTTTCTTTACTAGTAAGACAGGTGAAGAGAACGGGCTGTTACTGGGCCAAATGAACCCTTTATCCAGGAGTTCTTGTATCATCTTATCCACTTCTGCCCGCTGATAATGTGGGTACCAGTATGGGCCGACATTTGTGGGAGGAGCTCCCGGTTGGAGTACAATCCGGTGGTCCAGCTGTCTCGAGGGGGGGAGAGCAGATGGCTCTTGGAATACGTCCTCGTATTCGCTCAGGAGTTGTTGGAGTTGGTCCTGCTGATCTGGGTTCTGGGTTATAGTATCATCAACAGTCAATGTCAGCCCAAGAGGCATGGGGCCCATACTCATTAGAAAGGGGGTATCCGAGTATTGACAACTCTTGAGAATGAGGTGGGGAGGTTTGGCTGTGGCCAAGACAGGTCTGGTTCCCCTTAATATGCAGGTGAGTCCCTCATGTTGAAACTGCATTGTAAGGTCAGCCCAATTGCACATTACGGGGCCCAATTGTTGAAGCCATTCGATGTCCAGAACTATATCAGCCCCTGAAAATTCAAGGGGGTGCAGGTCAATAGTGAAGAGGTACCCCTGAATTTTAAGCCTAACTGATTTACATTTTCCCTCACATCTGATTCCTTGCCCACTGGCCACGTTTACAGCAAAGGGAGCTATGGGTTCCACATCCAACCCGAGTCTCCGGGTCAACCCAGGGGTGATAAAATTTAGAGAACTTCCACTTTCGGTTAGGATAGTCACTTTTTGGGCCTGAACCCACCCTTCCACCCTCATGGTACATGGGCTCTGACAGCCCGATAGAGCTTGCAAAGAAATCACATAATATTCAATTTCCGTAGTTGGGACTGCTTCATTGGTTCCAACTTCCGGTTCCCATTCACAGTTGGCATCCTCCTCTTCAACCTGCAATAGGTAGAGGTGTGGGGTCTTGCACCGGTGCCCTTGGGTAAATTTTTTGTCACAATTGTAACACAACCCTTTTTCTTGGTGGGCCTGCATCTCGGTCCATGAGAGCTTCTTGTAAGGTACTACCATGGTCCCAGGGTTCTTTGGTGTTGGGGCTTCTGGTTTAGTGCCCGGGGTGGGAAGTAAGGGTCCCGGAGCTGAATCTGCTCGACTGGTTGGGGTTCGTAACAGGGGTCCAACCGCTGGACCAGTTGGTCTAGTGGTTTTTCTTAATCGGTTTAGCCTGTCTTCTTGGAGTTTATCTAGCCTGATAGCAGAGATAAGAGTTGAAGGCTGCAATGTTTTTACTTCAATCTGTATGTCTTCCCGTAAACCCCCGATGAAACAGCCAACCAGAGCCGTTTCCGGCCAACCATGCACACAGGTGGCTAATCTCTCGAACACAGTCTGATACTCCCACACACTACTAGTCTGTTTGGTGCGGGACAAGGATTCATCAAAATTTTCATACCCAGATGGTCCAAACCTCACTCGTAAGGCTTCGGTGAAGTCCATCCAAGTAGTCTAGGGGTGTGTTTTTGGGTACCATTGGTACCACATAATGGCACTCTCCATCGAGGTTGATAGAGCCAATAGGAACTCGTTGGTGCACCGGGGTCTCATGATATTCAAAATACCATTCAGCCCGATAAATCCAAGGTACCGGATCATCACCTGAATAAACTAGGAATATGATCTTCGTCATCTTGCCTGGGATGATCCCGCCACGTCTACCCGCGCTGCTTTTGGATCCTGCCGCTTCTGGTTCCCTCGCCATGGGTGTGGATAGTCGCTCGAACTGCCCCACCAGTGCCAACAAGGTCTCCTTGATGTCCTTCAGTTCTGGTGTGGTTCGGTGAACTTCTACTTCAATCCGATCAACATGATCATCTACTGTAGTGGATCTCGTATTAGTCATTAGTGCTAGGCTCTGATACTAGTTGATAAGATGACGTTGATATTCTGAAAATCTGAGCTGGTTCGAGGGAGCTCACCCTCCTGAATACAGAGTAGGGTAGAGGAGAGGAAGAAGAGAAAGGAAGAAGAGAGGAGAGATGGAGGAGATCAGTAGGGTTTCATTTTTCATGCCCAGAATCAGTGAGGTAATACAATACTTATACTCTCTCTTCAGCCTCTCCTGCACATGACTTGACTGAGACGGCTAACTAATTGGAGGGATGTGGCCTCCTCACGTAAACAAACCTCAGTGGCGGTTGCACATGGGAGATCGAGTGCTTCTCTCATGCTTGGCCTGGCTGCTGCATGTCGTGGGCCTGGATCTCCTGTGATGAGCCCAAATGGGTAGTCGAGGGCCTATCACAAACCTCATAAAATTTTCCTTTTGAAGGATCAATTTCCATCCCTGTATGCTTTCTCTAACTTGAAAAATGAGCTCATTTCTTCCTTTGTTGTCCCTTCATCTTCTAACACTGGGTTTGGCTAGAATTTGGGTTTGAGAAGGGCTGTTAGAGATATAGATCTGAACAACACCTTGTCCCTCCTGGCTATTCTTGAAAATGTTTTCTTGGACCCCACAAAGGAAGACACCAGAATTTGGACCCCCACCCCCTCGAGCTATTTCTCTTGTGTCTCTTTCTTTAAAGTCTTAACTCAGCCATCCAGCCCTGTAGGTTTATCCTTCCCTGTTAAAGAGATTTGGTGTAAGCTAATTCCTCCTAGGGTTGGGAGTTTTTGTTGGGAAACTTTCTTGGAAAGAATCAATACTAGTGATCTTCAAAGAAAGAGACCGAAGACTTGTTTATCCCCTCATAGGTGTATTCTATGTAAAGTCGATGGGTAAATTGGTTATCACTTGTTGGTTTCTTGCCAGCTTGCCAAAACTATTTGGGAATGGGATTTTTCTCTTATTGGGTGTAGCTGGAATCCCCCTTTGAATGTGCAAAGTCTATTTTCTTCTTCTTACTTCAGGTGGCATTTGAAGAGGGGTAGGACCATGTGGAGCCTAAGAGCTGCTGTATGCTGGACATTGTGGGAAGAAAGGATTTCAAGAATTTTCTCTGAGAAAGAGAGAAACTTTGAAAGTTTGATAGACTTGATTCACATCAGGGTGGTACATTGGTTGAAGTCCTCGGATTTATTCACAGACTTTACAGTGGATGATTTTTTGAGGAAATGGAAAGAGATTGCTAGTTCTGCCCTGGTGAAAATTGGTCTATGTCTATCTTGGACCCCTCCCCCCACTAGTTTTACAAAGTTGAACTTCAATGGCAGCAGTAGAGGGAACCCTGGGCATTCAGGCATTGGGGGTGTGTTTAGGGACGATAATGGAATTGTTTCAGCCATGTTTTCAGGCCCAATTGGGGCAGGTGACTCTCGGGGCTGAGATTTTTGTGGCTTTAGAAGGTGTTCAAAGGGCCAAGGAAATGAATATTAGGAGGCTTGTAATTGAAGGGGACTTGGAGGTGGTAGTAGGGTGGTTGAGAGAAGACAAGGCTGGGTTATGGAACTACACCAATGAAAGGAAAAAATTCAGGTGGTTGGCTAAGGACATGGAAATAAAGTACAACTGGGTGAAGAGATTTGCTAACTCATTTGCAGATGGGTTTGAAAGAATGGTAGGATCCATCTTATGGACGCCAAAAAGATTGCGGAATGGGTGGGCGAATTTCAAAAATTTTCCTACCTTCTCCCAACTGAGAATCGTATTCCCTAAATTTATAATACAATATTCAAGGATCCTACTTGAACCATAATCGAACCAGATCTGAAGCAAAAGGAAAAGGGAGGATTATACCTGATCCAGAGAAGCAGTATCTCCCAAAGTTCATGTTCACGCCCAAAGAAGACACCAAGATCCGCTCCTGCTGAAGATGACACAGTTGTTTGTGGAACGGAACCAGCAGAGTGCGTCCTACACACTGGATCCTTCGCAAGAATCCTCTGGAAACTCTGAACACCGAATCTTTTTCAGTCTTTTCTGCAAGACTGATGTCAAGAATTGATTTCTTGACTTCTTTCTTCTACAAAGATCGAATCTTGCAAGAAGGAATGGCGGCGGCTGGAGGAGAACTCCAAGGACAAAGATGGCTGAATTGCTTCTCTTCTCTCTGGAGTGTGTATGAGATCTAATCTCAATTCGCAGGATGTATTTTTCCTTCAAAAACCCTTACGTTCGAAATCTCTCTCTTTCACTTTGGGTTTCTCCTCTTTTCTTCTTGATTAAGAAAACTCCTAATTAGGAGTTATCCCAATCCAAATCAGTATTTGGATAGGCGATGATCTTAATCCTATCTGCAGATTAAGTTAGCTTACTCCTAATCTTATCAAGAGTTTATCAGATTCAAATCTGATTTGAATTTGGTCTCCCAGAGTGGATAAGGTTAAAGGCCCAATCCTTTTTGCTAACATTAATCTCAGATCCGCTCCATAGATGGGTGATCATATCAGCCCAGCTCGAAATGGGCTTTTTGCCGATTAAGTGTTCAGTGCTTAACTAGTTTCCAATCTCCTGCCCAGTTGGGCTTCTTTGTATGGCGTGGGACCCAAGCATTGATCTACACACCAGCCACATGGGTTCGGCCCAGCCGAATTCACTGAAAAGCTCAGTAAACCCCTGAGCCCATCACATGGACCCTATGGGCCCAACACTTACATTAAGTGGTCCCTGGGCCAAGCCATCTTATAAAAACCCAGGGACTGTGGGCAGGTGCAAGATTAGCCCATCAGGTACTATCCTAAATGGTCTTACACTTAACCTCTCAGCCCTTAATGATCAAGCACTGCCCGAAAAGAGAGGACCTCTCCCTCGGCTGTACATATACATATCATATATAAATTTTGCAAAACAAAATTCCAACGATTGAAATCAACTGCCGGCAGTTTGGTTTCCATCAGAGAGAGTGCCTTCCCGATCATTACCTTTGTCCGACAAAGGGGCTGATCCTGTCACTATGATCACCCACTCAGATGAATTCTCAAACTGCCCCAACATGCCCAGGTTTTGACCCCCGCTAAGGATCTCACTGATTGGCATATCAAAGACAGCCCGATCCGACACCTAGTGAAGTGTCATAATCGAGTCTAGGGGTCAGGTGTAACTTTCCAGTTTTGCCCATCTGTCTCCAAGGTCCAGGGCAATACTGGAAATCTGGTCCGGTTCAAGGATTCAAGTAATCCCATACTGCATGTGCCTTGGGTCTTACCCTGGTGGCCGAGACAGGCCATCCCAACGCTTGGTGGCACACCAGTATCAGCTTTGGCAGGATAAATCTCCCCAGACTTATCCAATGGCTATGAACATTTAAAACTAACACGAGTCTCTATTAGTGTCCAGTTTTAGGGTCTTACACAGAATTATACCAAACAACATGAATCAAACATGCACTTTATTTATTTACACTAAACGTCAAATGTACATCAAATCGGATTGAAGCTAAGGGCATACAAAACTGTCTAACAGGGTTAGCCAAGCAAGGGGTGACTAGAGAATCTTTATTCTGGGCTCAGTTGTAATTTTGGTTTTTTCACTTTGGGGGCTCTTGCCTCTGTTGAGGAAGTTAAAAAAGTTTATCTCCCTTCCTTTGTAATTAATTATTCTGTTTGATTAATGACATTTTTGTTATTGATCAAAAAAGAAAAACTGTGCAATTGACAAAAGAGAAACTCATTGCTCTAATATGAGATAGAAAGATGGGAGCAATAAATGTTCTTCCATTCAGCCTCTCATGGTGTATATAGCCTCTCATTGTATTATGTATGTATATGCATATACTAAGAGATGCAATGAAAGATATGCCCCCATTAGTAAATGTAAAAGACATTAATCTAAACCATTCTTCATCTAGGTTTTGCAACGTGAATGAAGGAAATTTTGCAACCTGTCACTCTATTTTCCTTAAAAGAGGGTACATGGTTTGCTTCCAAAAATTGGATGCAAACTTTGCACTGATTGCACTCAAAATAGTTACAATTTTTTTGATTGATGTAACTAAAAAGATATTTTTTTTTTGGTTCTCTTTTTACCACTCACGCTAAATAAATAACATTAAACTTGTAATGAGGTTTGCACCCATCACAACCAGTAGAACAAATGCTATCTGTGCAAAACCAAACCAACTTTGCATTGTACTCTTTTGACACTATGTTCATTCACATTAATACATATTAGTTTTTGCACTCAGTACAAATGCAGCCTAATGTTTTGACATGTCCGTGCAATTCATTCAGTAAATTCAATAACATTGCAGGTTGCAATGTGCAATTTTCCCACAATCAAAGATGCGGCTGATGTAGCTATTGCCACTATGCTTTCTGGGATACAGGTAGGGTTTCATCTGCAAATCTCTCTTTCTTGTAAGTTGAATATGGTCTATCATACTCTAACTAACATTTACCATATTTTCTCTATGGGGCCTTCAATGTAGTTGTATTTTCTTAAGAAACCATATTCTCCCTGTCAACATAACCCATTATCTGTTAAGAAACAATAAGATTTAGTTCAAATATATGGGAAAGACAATGTGGTTGGAATAAGGTCAGACAAAAAATCTTGAGAGACAATGGTCATGCATATACAATTTGCAAATGACATTATATTAGTTTGTAAAGATGCAATGGAAATTGGAGCTTGGAACATGCAACTTCTAATAAACCGCTTTAGGAAATCTAAAATTTGAAGGTTTTTTCGCCTCAAAAAATAGTTGAAGATTAATATTAGAAAGGAGTTGTATTATATATCTGAATATTGGGGTGGATTTAGGAAGGTTTTTATAGTCTGAATAAGAAGAAAGGAAAAGAAGATAGCAGAGAAAGACAGAAATTGGAGCAATAATAATGTGAGTGGCAGCTCCAACTCTATCTTATATAATAGGGTGTCATAAAAGGAGGTGAAGTTACAATAATACCCTTGGTTACCTAAAAGAAGAAAAGTACATGTACAAATACTTCCAATGGGAGAAATAGTGGAAGCCTAATTTTTTTCAGAAGATGAGCTGGCTGCAACATTAGTTGTGTTGAACTTCTTCCCTAGCTTTCCCTTGAATTTCTTGGGTTTATCAATAAGATCCCAACAACTTCTCATTTGTATACCATGATCTTCCACAATGAGTAAAGCACTGATTTTACTTTTATCATCCTGATCACCCTTTTTACTAGAGTCTGCTTTCTTGTGGTTTCCTCAACACAAGGTCCAATGGCTCTCCATGAAGAGGATTCATAATGGTCCTACTCTCCTCATACTGCATCAAAGCATGCAACTCCTGTAGGTTATAAAGTTCCTTGCTACCAATAATCTGAACTATGATTCAAATCTGCTAAGAAGGAAAACACACATTTCTTTGTTTCCAACTTCTTATAAGCTTGAGCATCTTTCTTACCCTCCCAATCAATTGCTTGATATTGATCAAGCTCTTTACACAAAGTTGTAAGAGCAGACTAATATGTGAAAAGGATTCTTTCCCCTTGTTTGCAAGAAGATGATTCCACCTACACTTCAAACACCAGAGCATAGTGACTCTGTTTAGCATAGTTTCCTTAGCCTACTCCCTATATCTCCCTAGTAGTTTGAAGCCATATAAAATTCTTTCTTTTTGTCAAATGCATATATAGTTTTCTTGCTCCCATTTTTCATATTCAGCACCCTTTTCACTTTCTCAATTGGCTCTTTTATTCATCCTGTTTGATATCCCAGTTTCTAATGTGGACAGACAAGCAAGTTACATACTTCAAGCGAATAGCAATAAGCACAACAATACAAAGCTGAAAACAACAAAAATAAACTGGATTTCTACAAATTTCAGAACTGAACCAGGAGTAGAACTTTTGTAATAATGGCATCAAGCTAGTTGGGGCTGAACTAGCTGGGGCTGAACTACAACAAGGTGCCAAATGGGTTGACTCCTCAAAACCCAATCTCCTAATACTTGAAAATCCTAGTTGGGGCTGAACTACAACTCAAATAAAAGAGAAAGAACCAGAAAACCTCCCATAGAACCAACCCCCTTTTCTTTTATAAGACTTAATGGCTTTCTCAGAAGTCACCTAAAATATTTATACAGAAGCCCCTAGAATACCCCTCCTTCACAAACAACTCCTTGTGAGCAAAAATTAATTTCAAGCAATCCCCAAAAGATAACTTTTATTACAAAAACACCCAAGAGAACCAAAACCCAAGAGATGTGCACACATCTACCCCTAACGAGAATCTAAATTATAAAATGATGAAAATACTTAAATACCCCTAGGCCAAATTGATAACAAAGCTACCCAAGAACAACTATTTAGGGTCTTACTTCAAAACATTTGGCATCAAGGGTTTATCATTCTTGTCGGGTCAAAAAGAGCTCAACGTGTGAGCAGCATTTTTAATAGCCTTGAACTAGTCTCCTTCTAGTTCAACCCATTTTTAGTTGCTCAAATAGAACAATTATTTGAGCAGCATTTTTGGTTTCCCTTTCCACTTGACCAAGAACCTAAAATAGGTCCCATTTCGAGTGTTGATGATTCAAACATCTTCTACTTACTCAAACTCATTAGAACTATTGGTCCTTTGTACTTGTCCTTGATCAACCATTGCTGCTGGTTCTAGATCTTCATGATAATCGAAGAGGTCTGCTACATTGAAAATGGGTGAAATGGACAAACCAGCAAGTAGTTCAATTTCATATGCATTATCCCCAAATTGTCTCGGCACTTGACATTGACCAATCTTTTCCTACTTCAGCCTGTGGCAAGTCCCAATTGAAAACCACTTGGGCCACAAATAAATCTTGACTAGATCATCATCATGAAACTCTTTCATCCGACAGTGCTTATCCTTTGCTTCTTTATACTTTTGATTGCTTCCTTTTAGATTTTTTCATACATTTTCTTGAATTTATCAAAATGGATTCAACTAAAACTTTAGCATCATCACTCATCATGGTAACCCTATTATAGGAACTAGGTCCACAACACCTTTAGGCAATCGACCAAACACAACCATAAAAGGAGTCTTCCTTGTAGATCTGTTAACTAAATCATTGAAGGAAAACTTAGCTTGTGGTAGGATAACATCCCATTGCTTCAAGTAATCTCCAACTAAACTACTCAACAGGTAGTTCTGTATTTGTGGATGAAATGTATTGCTGTATTGTAGGGCAATAGACATGGACTAAATACAACACAAACTCTCATTGCATAAGGTAATCACCGAAACATCAAGACCTGTACAATGGCATAAAACTCAATATCCTAAGTGGAATACTTCCTTCTAGCATCATTGAGTTTCTCACCAAAGTAAGCAACTGGACAGTCTTCTTGGCTAAGGACAGCTCCAATCCCAACATGTGGTGCTTCACATTTAACTTCAAAAAGCTAGTTAAAATTTGGTAAAGCTAGCCCCAAAGCTTGGTCATCTTGTTCTTTATCTCTTAGAAGCTTTTTTCAGCTGCGGGAGTCCATGTAAACTCCCCTCCCCCCCTTTCAATTTAGTAATGGGTGCCACAATAATGCTGAAATTCTTTATAAATCAACGATAATATGTGTCTAGTTCATGAAAACTATAAATTTTAGTAAGGTCTTTAGTGTTGGCCACTCTTGAATAACTTAAACCTTTTCTTGCTCCACTTTAATCCCCTTGGCTGAAGCAAAATACTCAAAAAACACTAACCGGTCTCACAAAATTACACCTTTTCAAATTTATATATTTTTTCTCAAGACTATTAAGACTGCTTTCAAGTGCTCCAAGTGGTTGTCATGATCTTTGTTGTAGACAAGTATGCCATCAAAATAAACTACCACAAACTTCCCCATGAATGATCTTAAGACTAGGCTCATGAACGTCATAAAGGTATTAGGGGCATTAGACAACCCATATGGCATAAATAGCCATTCATAAAGACCTTACTTAGTCTTGAATCCAGTCTTCAACTCATACCATTCTTAGATACGAATTTGGTAGTACCCACTCTAAATCTATTTTTGAAAAGACTTGTGAACCAACCAATGTGTCTAACATATAATCCCGATAGAGTATGGAAAACTTGTACTTAATGGTAATCTTGTTGATAGCATTACTGTCAACACACATACGCTAACCACCATCTTTTTTTGGTGTGAGCAAAGCTGGTACAGCACATGGGCTCAAATTTTCATGAATTAGCCACTTCTTCAACAGCTCTATTACCTATTTGTGGAGCTCCTAATGCTCCTTAGGACTCATTCTATAGTGGGGTAAGTTAGGCAATGCTGCTCCAGGCTTATAAATCTATGTTATGTTGCACATCCCTTAATGGAGGAAGGTGATTGGGTAATTCCTCAGGCATGACATCAGCATACTCATGAAGTAGCTTCTTCACCTTGTCCAGAACAGGTGTTTCTTTGCTAACTTCTTTTGTAACCAACACATAAACAACATCCAAATTCCCATCTACTTCAACCAATTTATTTGAGGTGAAGAGGGTTGTGGTTGGCTTAGTTTCTTTCTTTTGAAATGAATAAGTTGTATTGGTATAGAAGTTATCTTCTTATTACCTTTCACAAGAGTTATATGTATTTTTTTCATAATGAACAGTCTTACAATCATATTGCCATGGGCAACCCAAAAGAATATGGCATGCATTCATTGGAACATCATCCAACCAAGCAAACTCTTCAAATGTGTTACCAATAGAAAAATTAACTAAACATTTTCAAGAAACTCTTACCCCATTCCTTTGTTGAACTACAAAATGTGATATGGTCGAGGGTGTTAAATAGTCTTGAGCTGCAACTTAACCACCATCTCTTAAAATACAAGATTTCCACTACTCATGCTATCAATAATTAGTTTACACAACTTCCCATCAGTTGTACATGTTCTAAAGATATTCTTTCTCAATCAGTCCTGGGTAGTGGTTTTCAAGGTGCAACCATAGAGTGTCGTACCACTAGCACTTCACCCTCAACTTATCCTTCCATGTTTTCTCCCTCTAAGGCATTAGATTTAGTAGCTTCAACAACTTGTCATTCCTCAATATGGCCTATATCATCCTGCTGCTCTTGTTTTTTCTTTTTTTGAAAAGGTAAGGTAAAATTTTATTAATCAAAGGAAAAGCATACAACACTGCTCACTGTACAAGAGATTGTACATTGGAACAATGTCCCAACTCCATACACCTGAAACATCTAATAGTAGATTGTCATTGGCTGCTTTTTGTTGCATTTAAGGTTCCTTAGACTATAGGTCATGTTTGGTTGATCACACATCCCTACCAGCCCCAACACTTTGACCCACTGATGAAGATGTACCTTGAACAGCAATTATTTTCTACTCCGAGCTTTGATTCAAGTGAGCTTCAACCTTCAAAGCTAACTAATATGCATCCTTGACATTATACGAGCAATGAAGACTGACTTGATATTGTATTGGCTACCTCAAACCATTGATCATAGTCCAGTGGTAAGAATTGTGATTTCAGCTTCTTCTTCATTCTTCCCCAAAAACTAACTTTTCAAGGCTTTCCCACACATCTTTGTTGTTACAAGTTTCACCTTTCCTTTTTCATTCATATTCTTCCAATGAAAATAATTTTCAATGTTGTCTAACCAGTCCAAGAACTCTTTAGGTTCCAACTCACCATTAAACTCACTAATATGAAGTTGAACACCATGACCTTGATTGGATATAAATCTTGCAGTATTTAATCTTTCCATTGTTGGCTGTTATTCTTTTTATACAGATCATCTAACTCAATGTCCTCTTAATTTGACTTTTCACTAGCAATATTAGTGGATTGTCCATCAACTCTAGGAGCTTTTCTTTTTCTTCCCAGCCCCAAATCACTTGCTATGTCACTATCCTTAGCAGTATTTTGGGCTACGAGTTGAGCAAGACATTCAATCTATTCTATTACAGTCCTCTTATAGCCCCTTAGGATGTCTCTACTAATAAGCCCGGAAAAGGCGACCAGCCCAACTTCGGATCAGGTGTGCGACACCACTTTTGAAGTTCATTTACATGCTTCGTCCATGTCAGGGGAATTGAACAAGAAATCAAGAATCAGTTAGCTGTCATTATCTACCCTCTACGTGAGGTTATAAATATCTTGGAATAATCAGTATGAAGGCAACGAGAAACCCTATTCCCTTTTTCCTCCTTACCCTCTATCTCTTCCTCCTCCATTTCAAGGGGGTGAGCTCCCTCGAATCAGCTCCTGTTGTTTGTGAACTAGTTCAGAAATAAAGGACCTATCAATTGGAGTCGAGCTTAGCAATGCCTAGCACTAGACCAATGGCGATGGATGAACGAATTGGTCGGATTGAAAGGGGGAGGGGGTTCAACAAACCAACAAAGAGTTGCAGGACATCAAAGAAACGATGTCTCCACTGGTTGGCCAGTTTGAACGAATGTCGGCAGCACCCAAGGATTCGGAGCAAGAAGGATCTAACAGCAGTGGAGAACGATAGATGGGAGCCTTTCCAGTCAAGGATGCTAAAATCGTCTTCCCTACCTACGCAGGTGATGATCCTGTACCTTGGATTTATCGAGCCGAACGGTATTTTGAGTTTCACGAGACCCCTGCTAACCAACGGGTGGCCATTGCTTCTATCCACATGGATGGGGAAGCCATTTTATGGTATCAATGGTACTGCAAAACCCATCCTCAGGCCACCTAGTTGGACATCACCAAGGCGTTATGTGTGAGGTTTGGCCCCTCTAGGTATAAAAATTTCAATGAATCCCTTTCAAGGCTGAGACAATCTGGAACCAGGAGAGAATACCAGGAGTTTGAATGACTTGCTACCCGTGTTCATGGGTGGCCGGAGGCAGCCTTGGTCGGTTGTTTTATGGGAGGACTTCAAGAGGACTCCAAATTAAGGTAAACGCCATGCAGCCATCCACATTAATAGCCACAATCGGTTTAACCAAGCTCTAGGAAGAGAGGCTAAATAGGCTGAGAAAGATCAGCCGACCCACACCACCTACAACCGGCCAAATACTGAAAACTCTTCCATCCAAGACCGTACCCAACCTAGGCCCACTTTTACCAACTCCTAACACCAACCCTACAAAAAATCAGGAATTATGACCCTCCCCTACCAGAAGTTGTCGTGGACCGAAATGCAAGCTCGACATGAGAAGGGCCTTTTCTACGATTGTGACGACAAATTTGTTTTGGGTCATAAGTGTAAGGCCCAACAAGTGTACCTCTTGCATGTAGAGGAGGAAGGAGAGCCAGGGAAAGATCCAGATGGCCTAACCGAAACAGTTAAGGTCTGTAAAGAGACTGGGCCGAATGGGCCCTAACAGCCTTTCGTGTGATATCCTTTATTTTATCTTTTATTTTATGTTGATGGGCCTCACTTAACGGGCCTGGTATTTGTTCTTATTTTATTTTCTTTATGTAACTGCCAAACTGGCCGCCCACTTAAGGGTATACTTGTCATCATCAATTTTTTAGAGATTAATAAAATAGGGTTAGAGGAGAAGGGTGATTAAGTCGACTTCTTCTTCTCTTACCTCTTCCCTTCGCCATCTTCCTCTCTTATACAGTTATTCAGATCTGTTTTATTCTGCTAATCACTAAGTTTAATCTTGATATTAGAGGACTGATTTACATCTTGGTATCAGAGCAGGTTCAGTTCCTCTTCCTTCTTTTTCTTTGTTCTTGTACATTCTAAAATCAAGAGAGTGTATGGAGAGATAGGTTCTCTATAGTATAGAAAATCACTTGCCTGGTTAGTAGAAGGGTTTGGAGAGTTTAGTTCTGGCCAGATTTTGCCAAGAAGTGACGTTGTTTTCTTGCTGCTCAAAACCCTAGCCGACTAGAGATTTTCGAGGTTACCAGGAAAGGTGAAGCTTGGGTGTGGCGCTTTGTGCTTGGAAGGTGTCTTGTGAGTGCTAAAGGAGGGCGGTTCAGGTTTGGAAGAGTTTGGGTTAGTCTGGTAGGTGCGGCAGTGTCTTCTCTCTTCCTTCCATCTGTTGGACAGAGCAAAACCCTAGTTTTTCAAGCACCCAAGTTCTGGTTTGACTTCAAGTAGGTTTACATAGTCAAAATTTCCTGTTCTTTGATTTCCGTTTGATTAATGGAGGCATACGGAAGTGAGTTCAAGCAGGTGCTAGTTTTTCGACCTGCTTCAGTAGATTTCGTTTTGACTGGTGTTACCACAATTAAGCTAGATGGGACGAACTATCTTGCTTGGGCATAGTCTATAAAAATCTATGTTTGTAGTAAAGGAAAACACGGGTATCTCACAAGCAGCAAGGTGAAACCCGAAGAGATAGACCCTGAATTTGAAAGATGGATGCAAGAGAACTATACTGTTATAGGATGGTTAGTCAACTCTATGCAACCCCATATAAGCCAGCACTATCTCTGGATGTCTTCGGCTAAGGAGATATGGGACAGTGTAACTGAGATATTCACAGAAACTGAATGTAGCCAGAGCATACAAATTGAAAAGTGATGTGAAGAACCTGAGACAGGGGGAGAAGAGTGTGGCAATCTACTACTCTATACTAAAATCCCTATGGCAGGAAATTGATGTTATGGAGATAGTGGTATGGGAGAGTGAAAAGGATGCTGAAATGTACAGAAAGCTAGTGGAGAGAAATAGGGTGTTTGAGTTTCTCACTGGACTCAACCCTGAGTTTGATATTATTAGACAAAACATTTTGGCCAGGGATGAGGTTACTCTTTCACAGGCATATACTATGATAAGTAGTGAGGAGAGTAGGCGGCAGGTGCAGTTGCAGAGTCCATCTACAGAACATTTTGCACATGCGGAATGAAACCGAAGGGCCCTACTGAGAAAAGAGAGCAGATATGTGAATATTGCAAGAAACCACGGCATACAAAGGACACCTGCTGGAAGCTTCATCCTGAACTTCTTCCTGATAGGTTTAAGAACAATAATAACCCTAAGAAGGGCAGTCAAGTGGGAAAATCCAAGACTGCTAATGCTGCTACATTGCCTGAAGGGGGAAGTAAGGAAAGCGAAGAAAAATCAACTATTGAGCAGTTGGCTGCAATGAAGCTGAATTTTGAGAAGTATGGGAGGCTCCTAAATCACCTGGAAGCTACGGTTTCTTCAACTCACCCTTCCAATAGTACATCATCTTCATCGGCTTTTGCTCACTCAGGTACTCGTGTTTCTGCGAATCATGCTTCAGCTTCAGGTAATCATAAAATCCCTTGGATTATTGATTCCGGTGCATCAAACCATATGACCAGCCTATCTAACCTGTTTTGCTCATATCTCCTCCTCTCTGGGAAAGAGAAAATATCCCTTGCCGATGGGTTCCTTGCCCCCATCTCTGGTAAAGGTGATATAAAGACCTCTGACACCCTGTTCTTATCTTCTGTTCTTCATGTCCCTAAGCTTAACACAAACCTCTTATCTGTTAGTAGCTTAACAAAGTCAATGAATTGCAGCATAACTTTCATTCCCACTCATTGTGTTTTTCAGGACCTGTAGTCTCGGAGGATGATTGGGAGTGGCCATGAGGCGAACGGAATATACTTGTTGGACACACCGGATCAAGCTTTGGGACCACCTCATGGAGTTGCCTTAGAGTCAATCGTGTCAGAGTCTGTTAACAAAATTTTATTATGCCATTTTCGATTTGGTCACTTGTCCTTTTCTGCTTTGAGTCATCTGTTCCCAGATATGTTTAAAGGAGTGTCTTTTTCGAGTCTTCATTGTGAATCATGTGAGTTGGCAAAGCATTGTAGACATTCCTATTCAATTAGCAATAAAAGATCATTTTCTCCTTTCCATATTGTTCACTCTGATATGTGGGGGCCATATCACATGCCAACCATGGGGGGTTACAGGTACTTTATCCTTTTTATTGATGATTATTCACGTTACACTTGGATTTATCTCATGAAATCCAGGGATGAAGTACCAGCTATTGTGAAAAGTTTTCATGAACTCATCCTCACCTAGTTTAATACCCGTATCAAAATATTCCGTTCTGACAATGCTAAGGAGTATTTTGAGAGAACCCTCTCCACCTATCTTGAAACTTTTGGGGTTATTCATCAAAGTTCTTGTTCCTACACTCCACAACAAAATGGGGTGACGGAAAGAAAGAATAAGCATGTGGTTGAGGTTGCCAGATCCCTCTTATTTGCATCCCATGTTCCTATAAAGTTTTGGGGAGATGTTCTTACTGCTACCTTTCTGATCAACCGTATGCCCTCTCGGGTCCTTGGCTTTAAAACCCCTTTTAGTCTTCTCTTCCCGGATGAGGATCTCTTTTCTCTTCTTCCTCTCCGTGTGTTTGGGTGTACTTGCTATGTGCATATTCAGTCACCAAAGGCACAAGTTTGAACCTAAGGCTCATAAGTGCGTGTTTCTGGGATATGCTTCCTCACAGAAGGGTTATTTCTGTTTTAATCCAGTTCGTGGCACCCGCTTTGTATCTTGGGATGTCACCTTTGCAGAGTTGACTCCCTTCTTTAGTATTCCTCCTGAGGGGGAGAAATCTGATGAGTACTTTGCTATGTTTCCAGTTGTTCCTCTTCCCATCCCTTGTGAGTCCGATAATGGGGTGTCCACCTCTTCCACTAGACCTACCCCTGATGTCCCTGCTCACCCTCCTGCTTCTGCTCCTGCTCTCCAAAGGTGGTACCAAAGGCAGAGATTCAAACATGTGCAGGTTGTTTCCACTCCTTCAGAAGAGCATCTTGCCACTCCCATCATTACTGAGGAAACAGGTCAGTCCTCTACTGACCCATCTCAGACTGTTCCAGACCTTGACCTTTCTATTGCTCTTCGCATGGGCAAGCGGAAGTCTACAATCCATTGTATCTCCAAACACTTATCTTACAGCCTTCTCTCCCCTTCCTACTACTCTTTTCTTGCCTCTGTTTCTTCCCATGTGATACCCAGGTCTGTACCGGAAGCTTTATCTCAAGCTGAATGGAGGGAAGCTATGATGACCGAACTTGATGCATTGCATAAGAATCATACCTGGGATATTGTGGACTTGCCAGAAGGGAAGGAACCAGTGGGTTGTAAATGGGTGTTTACTATTAAATATTACTTTGATGGCTCTGTTGAGAGGTTTAAGGCTCGGTTGGTTGCTAAGGGTTACACCCAAATGTATGGCATTGACTATCTTGAGACATTTGCTCCTATAGCTAAGATAACTTTAGTCAGGGTTTTACTTTCTCTAGCAGCTACTTTTGACTGGCCCCTACACCAGTTCGATGTTAAAAATGCCTTCTTGAATGCAGAACCGCATGAAGAGGTCTATATGTCTCTACCTCCAAGAGTGTATGGGAAAGAAATGAAAGGCAAGGTGTGTAAACTACACAAATCTATTTATGGTCTCAAACAATCTCCTCGAGCTTGGTTTGAGAGATTTCGGGCTGCTCGTCTCTTTTGGCTACATTCAAACACAATCTGATCACACACTGTTCTTGAAGAGAAATGACTCTCTGGTGACCTTGATTGTTTATGTTGATGATATTGTGGTCACGGGTAATGACATTGAAGAGGCCAGTAAACTAAAAGCATTTCTCAACTCTGAATTTGAAATCAAAGATTTGGGAGATCTTTGGTATTTCCTGGGCACTGAAGTTGCTCAATCTAAGGATGGTATATTCATATCTCAGCGCAAATATGTCCTTGATCTTCTTGCTGAAACTGGTAAACTTGGAGCTAAACCCATCTCCACTCTCATTGATCCTAATCATAAGATTTCTACCACAGATGTTGAACTTTTGCCTGATAAGGGAGTGTTTCAGAGACTGCTTGGGAACCTGTTATACCTTTGCATGACTCGGCCAGATATTTCCTATGCAGTCAGTGTTATCAGTCAGTTTATGCATTCTCCCAGAGATACTCATCTAGCTGCTGCAGAAAGGGTTCTGTGCTACTTGAAAGGTACTCCAGGGAAAGGTATTCTATTTGCTAAGCATGGTCACATGAAGCTGGAAGCCTTTACTGATGCAGATTGGGCAGGATGTATTGATGACAGAAGGTCCACCTTTGGTTATTGTGCTCTGGTTGCTGGGAATATTGTGTCTTAGAGGAGTAAGAAACAATCAGTAGTTGCTAGATCCTCAGCTGAAGCAGAATATAGGGCTATGGCTCATGGTGTGTCAGAATTACTATGGCTACAATCCCTTCTAGAGGAATTGGGGGTGGACTACGAGAAACCAATGATGCTCTATTGTGACAACCAAGCTGCTATCAACATTGCACATAATCCTATTCAACATGACAGAACTAAGCACATTGAGGTTGATAGGCATTTCATAAGGGAAAGAGTCTCTTCAGGAGAAGTTTGTTTACCATTTATCTCTTCGGAAGAGAAACTGGCTGATATCTTGACCAAGGGAGTTCCGGGGGAAATTGACACACTATATAAGCAAGTTGGGCATGATTGACATCTATGATCAGCTTGAGGGGGAGTGTAAAGAGACTGGGCCGAATGGGCCCTAACAACCTTTCATGTGATATCCTTTATTTTATCTTTTATTTTATGTTGATGGGCCTCACTTAATGGGCCTGGTATTTGTTCTTATTTTGTTTTCATTATGTAACTGCCAAGCTGGCCGCCCACTCAAGGGTATACTTGTCATCATCAATTTTTTAGAGATTAATAAAATAGGGTTAGAGGAGAAGGGTGATTAATTCGACTTCTTCTTCTCTTACCTCTTCCCTTCGCCATCTTCCTCTCTTATACAGTAATTCAGATATGTTCTATTCTGCTAATCACTAAGTTAAGATATTAGAGGACTGATTTACATCTAGGTCCAACAAAAGGAGGTGGTTCCCGATGTAGAGTACTACACGATTTCCTTACAAGCCTTAGCGGATTGCAAGCCTCACGAACTATGCGGGTCCAAGGACAGGTCCTAGGACGAAGGGTAGCAATATTAATTGATAGTGGGAGCTCTTTGAACTTCATCACCCCTGGATTGACCTGACGACTTGTGCTATCAATTGAACCCATATCCTCGTTTGTTGTTAATGTGGCCAATGGCCACCACCTCACTTGTGAAGGAAGATGTAGGGTAGTAGAACTAAAGGTGCAAGGGCACGTGTTCAATGTAAACCTCCACCCCTTGAAGTTTTTAGGAGTAGACATAGTCCTTAGAGTACAGTGGTTACAATTTTTGGGCTCATTCATGTGCAATTGGGTTGAGCTCACCATGCAATTCACTGTCGGGGGAAACCATGCATTCTTAAGGGTGCCCACTTACTACCCATAGTCGTTGATGCACCCAACTCCATTCTTAAGAGCTGCCAACACAATCACACTCCATTCCTCATGAGCATGGGCTCACTACCTACTGGGTCGAGATCAACCATATCCTCTTCCCCTGATAACATAGGCATTACCACCATCGAAGCCCGCCAATTACAACATCTACTCAACATCTACTTAGATGTTTTCCAAGAACTCTCGACCCTAGCACCTACTGAACTCATGACCACCAGATTCCAATACAACCAGGGGTCCCACCTACTAACATAAGACCCTACAGATACCCCCATTACTAGAGAGTTGAAGGGGAAGCAAATGGTGAAGGAATTATATGACCCAGCAGCAGCTCATTCTCATCACTAGTCGTATTGGTAAGAAAAATGATGGTAATTGGAGATTTTGTGTTGACCTCTTGCCTTAAACAATATTGCAGTAAATACCGTTACCCCATTCCTTTGATTGAAGAACTTTTTGATGAGTTGGGTCAGGCACAGTATTTGTCTAAGTTGGATCTATGGCCGGGTACCATCAGAACTGTGTGCACTCAGAGGACATCCATAAAATAGCCTTTTAATAATTGACGGCTATACTTTTAACTTGTAATTTGACAATAAATATACTTATTTGTTAAATTGACACATTTGGACATCATAAGCAGTGTTTTATAAGGCATGGGAGGTGTACGCCTGGAGGTGCCCCAAAAACACCCTGAGGCGTATGCCAGAGGTGTTGACACCTCTTAGGCGTATGCCACAGGTCAAAGAGGCATGCACCTCATATGCTTTTTTCATGAGGCGTGCTAGAGGCGTAAGCCTCATGCACACCTCATATAAAAAGACAGAAAGAAAAAGAAAGAAAAAAAAGGAAAGGAATGGAAAAGAAAGGGAAGGGAAAGAAAAAGAAAAGAAAAGGAAAGGAAAGGGAAGATAAGATAAGGGGAGAAAGTGGGCAAGGGGGCTTTGCCCCCCAGACCCCCCAATCTCCTTTTCAATGCAGCCTAATTTGGTTTTTTTGTGTTAGGGGGATAAAAAAAATTATTAAAAAATATAAAGAAAAATGGGTTTCTCCTTCCTCTTCTTCCTCCTCATCCCCCCTCCTCTCAAGGAGGCGTACACCTCCTTGTGTTTAGGAGCCTTACGCCTCCTACATTTTGAACTATGTCGCACGCCTCTAGGTAGAGGAACACCTCAAGTCACGCCTTCATGTTTTAAAACATTGATCATAATATGATAATACTACAATTATTTTTGGGCTTGTGTCAATGTAGTATCAGAGCAAGTTCTTTTCTTGGGCTTTCTTCAATGTTCACCTTCTTACCATTATCTTGCTTATATTATTATGGCTACAAAGGATGCGTGTGGTAGAGGCGGTAGAAGACACAACATCTCACTGTAGATGATAGGTCCCTTACTTCTGAACTGGTTCACGAACAACAGGAGCTGGTTCGAGGGAACGATGCATGTAAATGAACTTCAAAGGTGGTGTCGCACGCCTGATCTGAGGGTTCTGGGTTTGGCCTTGGGCTTGTTGGGCCTGGGCCAAAGAGGTTGGGCTGGTTGCCTTGCCAGCCTTACCATTCATCTTTCCATCAAAAACAACCTTGTCCTCAAGGTCAACATTGGGAAACGGTTGTTGTAGTTGTTCGAAATCCTCCTGAAGAAAACTAAAGAGAGGAGAGCTTGAGAGTTCGGCAATGAGGGTTTGAGAATGAGAGTTTCGAACATACTCTCTCTCAGCACCCTAACACTATTTTATTAAGATAGGTTTGAATAATTACAAGGAGGCCCTTAGTTGGGAAAGAATTTACAAAGAACTTAATATAGACAGGATGGGCCCAGAATAAGGCCCATTACAGAAAAACATAAATAACAAGAAAGAATAAACAGCCTCTGGGCCATTCGGCCCATCTTCTCTACACTCCCCCTCAAGCTGGGCATAGATGTCAATCATGCCAAGCTTGTTGGTATCATGCTGAAGTTTTGCCTTGGGAATGCCTTTGGTGAGAAAATCTGCCAACTGTTCTTCAGATGTGATGAAAGGAAGACACACTTCACCCGAAGAGACCTTTTCCCTAATGAAGTGTCGATCAACTTCAATATTCTTGGTTCTATCATGTTGCACTGGGTTGTGAGCAATGTTGATGGCAGCCTAATTACCACAGTACAACATCATTGGCTTGTCATATTCAACCCCAAGTTCTTCCATCAATGATTTTAGCCATAATAATTCAAGAACTCCATGTGCCATGGCCCTGTATTCAGCTTCAGGAGAAGACCGAGCAACAACCGATTGTTTCTTGCTTCTCCAAGAAACAACATTACCAGCCACCAAGCTGCAATACTCAGAAGTAGATCTTCTGTCATCAATGTTTCCGGCCCAGTCAGCATCGGTGTAGGCTTCAAGTTTCAGATGACCATGCTTGGTAAACAGAATACCCTTTCCTGGGGAGCCCTTCAAATAACATAGGATTCTCTCTGCTACTGCCATATGAGTGTCTCGGGGAGCATGCATGAATTGGCTAATGCAACTGACTGCATATGCAATATCTGGCCGAGTCATGCATAGGTACAAAAGTTTCCCAAGAAGTCTCTCAAAAATTCCTTTGTCTTCTAACAATGTCCCTTCTGAGGCTAAGAGTTTATGACTCATATCAATAAGAGTAGCAACTGGTCTAGCACCCATCTTTCCAGTTTCAGAGAGCAAGTCAAGAACATACTTCCTTTGAGAGATAAGAATCCCATCCTTGGATCGAGCCACTTCTATGCCAAGAAAGTATCTCAATTCCCCCAAATCTTTAATCTCAAACTCTGTATGGAGAAAAGATTTTAGATCATGAATTCCTGAAACATCATTACCAGTCACTACAATATCATCTACATACACAATGAGGTATACTGCCAGAGGTCCACTCCTCTTCACAAAAAGAGTATGATCGGACTGTGTCTGCACATAACCAAAGTTAACAAGTGCTGTTCTAAATCTCTCAAACCATGCTCTAGGGGACTGTTTTAGTCCATAAAGAGATTTCTTCAGCCTGCATACCTTCCCTTTCATATTAGTTCCATACATCCCTGGAGGAAGAGACATATAAACCTCCTCATGTAATTCACCATTCAGAAATGCATTCTTCACATCCAATTGATAAAGGGGCCAGTCAAAGTGAGAAGCTAAAGATAGAAGAACCCTCACAGATGTCATCTTGGCAACAGGTGCAAAGGTCTCCAAATAATCAATCCCATATGTCTGTGTATAGCCTTTTGCAACCAGCCTGGCCTTGTACCTTTCAATGGTGCCATCAGCTCGGTATTTGATAGTAAAGACCCACTTGCAACCGACTAGATCCTTCCCTTCAAGCAAATCCACCACTTCCCATGTGTCATTCTTGTGTAGGGCATCGATTTCAGATCTCATAGCATCCCTCCATTCTGGAATCTTAAGAGCTTCTGACACAGACCTGGGAATAGGGTTAGAAGCAACAGAAAGAGAGATAGGCAAAGTATGAAGGTGAAAGCAAACTGTAAGAAAGGTTCTTGGAAATGCAGTGTGCAGTGCACTTCCGTTTTCCTTTCCTAACAGCAATGGGAATATCAAGGTCAGGGAAGGATGACTCCAAAGGTGCTGAAACAGTACCTGTTGTCTCTTCTGTGACTGGAAGTGTATGAGGCTCATGTATTGTAGGAGAAACAACCTGCACATTTCTGGATCTTTGCCTTTGATACACCCTGGGATTGAGGATAGGACGAGGAGGTAAAGAGGGAAGAACACTGGGACAGGGAGAATGGAATGATTGGTCCACCCTTGATACATTTGAAGGAGAAGCAGACACATCAAAAGACTCAACAGGGACAGAAAGAGGAAGAGCAAACACCTGTGACAAATCCTCCCCCTGTGGACAATGTCCTTCTGGAGAGGAACCATAAAAGGGGGAAAGCTCATCAAAGGTGACATCCATTGAGACATACCGAGTGCCAGTCTTTGGATCAAAACAACAATAACCCTTTTGTGTGGGGGAATAACCAAGCAAGATACACTTTTGAGCTTTGGGTTCAAATTTGTGCCTTTGGACACTTGGAACATGTACATAACAGGTGCAGCCAAAGACACGAATAGGAACAGGAAAAAGGTCCTTGTCCGGATGAAGGAGATTGAAGGGAGACTTAAACCCCAAAACCCTGGATGGCATACGGTTTATAAGGTAGGTAGCAGTGAGAACAGCATCACCCCAAAACCTTGTAGGAACATGTGAGGCAAATAAGATACTTCTTGCAACTTCAACAATATGCCTATTTTTCCTCTCAGCAACCCCATTCTGTTCTGGGGTCCTAGGACATGAGCTTTGATGAATAACCCCCATGTCAGAGAGATAGCAGGATAGGTTCTTCTCGAAGTATTCTTTTGCATTGTCAGATCTGATGATTTTAATCCTGGTATCAAATTGGGTTAGAACAAATTCATGGAATTGTCTTACAAGTCTTGGAACTTCATCACGGGATTTCATCAGGAATATCCAAGTGAACCAAGAAAAGTCATTAATAAATAGGATAAAATATTTGTAGCCACCCATGGAGGGTAAGTGGTAAGGCCCCCACACATCAAAGTGCGCAACATTAGAAGGAAAAGATCTTTTATTGCTCAAAGGATAATTGTTTCTACAATGCTTTGACAATTCACAAGACTCACAATGAAGACTGGACAAACTAATTCCCTTAAACAATTCAGGGAATAGATGACTCAAGGCAGAAAAAGACAGATGACCAAAACGACGATGACACAACATAATCCGACTAACAGACTCTGAAGAAACAGATCTGAGAGCAACATTCCCATGATGATCAGTGCATTGTCCCGGAGTATCAAGCAGGTATATTCCGTTCGCCTCATGGCCACTCCCAATCACCTTCTGAGACTCCAAATCCTGAAAAACACAGTAGGAAGGAAAAAAGTTTACACAACAGTTTAGTGACTTGGTTAAACTACTTACAGACAACAAATTTGTATTTAGTTTAGGTACATGAAGGGCAGAATGTAGGAACAAGGAATCCATAGCCTTGATGGTTCCCTTACCAGAGAGAGGGGCAAGTGAACCATCAGTTAAAGTGATTTTATCACGTCCAGGAAGCAAGTCATATGAAACAAACAAGGTAGAAAGATTGGTCATATGGTCAGAAGCACCTGAGTCAATAATCCAAGGGATCTTGAGATTACCTGAAGTGGTAGCATGATTGGCAAAAGCCCTTATACCTGAATGAGCAAATGCAAAAGAAGCAGAATTTCCTGAAGGGTTGGAAGGAGAAGTCACATCACCCAGCTGGCTGATCATCTTCCCAAACTTTTCATATTCTGCTCTCATGGTTGCCAACTGTGCAGAAGCAGACATCTCTTCACTATCTGGCCCGGCAGCTATATTTGCACTTCCTGATCTTTTACTATCATGTTTTTTCTGAAACCGAATGGGAACAAGATTAGGATGTAGTTTCCAACACTTGTCTTTGGTGTGCTTCGGCTTCTTGCAGTACTCACATATAACTTCTTTCTTTCCTGTGCCACCAGAAGTTCCAGCATTCCCTTTAGGTTTAACCCCCATATTGGCAAAGTGATCACTAATATCAGCCCCTTAAACCTGGGCAACCCTTCTGCTCTCTTCACTACTCACCAATGCATAAGCTTGTGACAATGAGACATACTCCTTGGAAAGAATATTCTGTTTTGTGATATCATATTCTGGGTTTAGTCCAGTTAAGAACTCAAATACCCTGTTCCTTTCAACCAATTTTCTGTAGGTCTCTGCATCATTGGTGGTGTCTTAAGTTACAGCTTCTATTAGGTCAATCTCTTGCCATAGAGACTTCAGGGTTGAGAAATATACAGCAAGAGGCTTCTCCCCTTGCCTTAAATTCTTTACATCACTTCTCAATTTATATGCTCGGGCCACATTGAGTTTTTGGGAATAGGTTTCTGCAACACTGTCCCAAATTTCCTTTGCTGAATTCATCCATAGGTAGTGTTGGCTAATTTGTGGCTGCATTGAGTTCACAAGCCACCCAATGACAGTGTAATTTTCTTGCATCCACTTCTCGTATGATGGATCATCTGCTGGGGGAGCCTTCTTACTCCCAGAAATGAACCCCCACTTTCCTCTACTACATACATAAATCTTTACTGATTGTGACCATGCCAGATAATTAGTTCCATCTAGTTTAACTGTGGTCACAGTCAATAAGGAATCACTTGAAGTCCCCTGAACTAGTCCATATTCAGCACCACTTTTGTTTTCAATCTCTGAGGAGTACATCATGTAAACACTTCAAATATGATTTCAGATGACTTCTACAAGTATACTGAATGAGGACGAGCAAGAACTGAGTTCAGCCGACCACAAGAAGGCAATACACTGAGTTCAGCCGACCACAAGAAGGCAATACACTGAGTTCAACCTTCAAGAAGTAATCAGAAACTTCTAGGCACTGAGCACTCAGCCAAAGTACCTTTTCAACCTTCAAGAAGTAAATACCAATTGGTATTGCTGAAAAGGCCTTTTTACAAACACAGTGTGGGCAATAGAGACAACCCCACTGTCAAAAAAGAAAAAAGGCCTCAAGAACAATTCGTACAGCCCCCCAAAAACAGCCAAATATAAGTAACAATCCACAGCCTTGTTACAAGGATGTTTCGGCAGTTTTGACAATCCAAGAAGGAGTGAAAACAGCCCAGAAATTTCTGGGTTAAACCAGATTCAATGGCAACCGAAGGTAGTACAGAACAACCAGAAATTTTCGGACACTTCAACAGTCCAAACACATCAGAAAATAACCCAGAAATCTGAGCACAACTTACAGTTTCGAGCTTCAAACCAGAACCGAGTTGTTCCCCTTCCATTTTTTTTTCTCTGATTCTTCCTGGTCACCGAACCACTTCTCCAAGAGATTCTAGTCTTGGGCACTTCCAATGACCTCCAAGAATCAGGCAACACAAGCCTAAGCTTCCAGCCCTAGAATATTGAAGTTCAGGCCTGCTTTGATACCATGAAGAAAACTTAAGAGAGGAGAGCTTGAGAGTTCGGCAATGAGGGTTTGAGAATGAGAGTTTCGAACATACTCTCTCTCAGCACCCTAACACTATTTTATTAAGATAGGTTTGAATAATTACAAGGAGGCCCTTAGTTGGGCAAGAATTTACAAAGAACTTAATATAGACAGGATGGGCCCAAAATAAGGCCCATTATAGAAAAACATAAATAACAAGAAAGAATAAACAGCCTATGGGTCATTCGGCCCATCTTCTCTCTACACCTCCCAGGTTGCATCTTCGGGAGGGAGATTATGCCACACTACCAAGGCCTGTCTTCGATTCTTCTTACCATGTTTCACCCATCTGAAGTCCTTAACCCTTTGAGGCTCCCATATCAACTCCCCTTCGTCAGTGAACTGGGGAAGGGTGGGGCTCACCTTGTCTGTGGAAGCCAAGAAAGGCTTCACTAGGCTGACGTGAAAAATTTGGTGCAATTTAGATTCAGAAGGAAGGTTTAATCAATAGGCTACTAATCCAATGCTCTCTATCACTTGGAATGGTTTGAAGTATTGTGGACTCAACTTCTGTGAGGGGAGGGTTTGCTGTGATGTTTGCCTATAAGGTTGAAGCTTCAAATCAACCCAGTCATCCTTAGAAAATTCTAGTTCACGGTGTTTCCTATTATACGCCATTTTCATACATTGTTGGGCTTGTTGAAGATGGAACTTGAGAAGCCTTCAATATGTGGTTCCGGTTGATAACTGCTCATCTACCTTTGCCACTATGGTCGTAACCCACTCATAGGGAAGGGTTGCAGGGGAGGGGGGGGATGGTCCCGGCTGATCCTTGATAAGTTGTATTATAGCATTATTTGTCCCATGGTAGCCAGTGGACCTAATGTTTGGGCTTTTCCCCAACAAAACACCTTAGATAGGTTTCTAAGCACTGGTTGACTACCTCCAATTGGCCATTAGTCTGTCGATGATAACTAGTGAAGTAATTGTACCCCTGTGCTGAGAAGTAGGCCTCCCAAAACTTTCTCATGAAGAGTGGGTCCCGATTTGTGAGTATAGACTGTGGGGTGTTGTGGAGTTTAGCCACCTCTTGTATAAAAGCACGAACAACTATGGCTGTTGTATAAGGATGAGGGAGGGTGATGAAGTGTGCATATTTACTCTGATCCACCACTACTAAAACTACTGATTTCTCATTGGACTTAGGTAACTCGATGATGAAGTCCATGGTGATTTCTTTCCAGACACGGTTGGGTGTGGATATGGGCTGTAACAACCCAGCGGGGGTATGAATGTTGTATTTCCGTTGTTGGCAGGTCGCACACTTGGCTACATGTTCATGTATCATGTGTTTCATGCCCCTCCAGTAATAATGAGTCGCCAATCTTTTATAGGTGCATAGAGCCCCTGAGTCCCCCCCCCTGGTGAGTCATGAAAGAGCTATGTGTTGGGATTTATACCTTGGGTGTTGATGCAAGGTCGTGGTGATATTGGGTCGATAGTTGGAGGTGTAATTGAAGATGGGTTGTGACATGTAGGGGTGATCATTTCAGCCCGGCCCGGAAATTCCGGGCTGGGGCCTGGGTTTTGTGTTCAGGCTCGGCCCAGGCCCCGGGCCCATATCAAGCCTGCAAATTTTAGGGCTGGGCTTGGGATTAATACTTCAAGCCCGGCCCGGGCCCAACCCACATATATTTAAACTTACACATTTTGTGTATAATGTATACATGTTATTTTACATTATATTATATATTTTATATATAAATATTATAACATGACATGTATAATTTATATTGTATGTAATATTTTATATTATATAATATATAAAATAAAAGTTTATATGCATGTTATGTCATTTAATATAAAATATTATAGATATGTAGTGTTTTATATATGAAAGACATTGGCCCGGAATCAAGCCCGGCCCGGCCTGGGCCCATGTAGACCTGGGCTAGGGCTTATGTTATAGTTCCGGGTCGGGCCGAGCTCGGGCCTAAGCTATAGCCCTTATCGTAAGTGCAAAGCCCGGCCTAACCCATGATCACCCCTAGTGATAGGCCCAGTAATTGAAGATCTTCTGATTGGGAGAGGGCATTTGCCACCACGTTGGAGGGTCTAGGCTTGTATTCGATTTTGAGGTCATAGCCCAGTAGCTTGTAAGCCCATTTCTGTTGATCTGGGCCTAACACTCACTGCTCTAGTAGATGCTTAATGCTTCGGTCATCTATCTTGATGGTAAACCTCTGGCCCAGGAGGTATGCCCTCCACTTCTGGATGGCCAAGGTGATGGCCATTAAATCCTCAAGGTGGACTTCACTTGAGCCCTTGGCGACAAGGCCTTACAATAATAGGCCAAGGATCATCCTTGTTGCATTAAGATTGTCCCAATACCCTTACCCAATGAATTAGTCTCCACCATAAAATCTTGTTTAAAGTCTGGTAATGTGAGTGTAGGTGGACTCGTGACTACCTTCTTAAGCAAATTGGAAGGTCTCTTAGGCTTGCTCATCTCAATGGACGGCCTATTTTTTTAAGAGGGGTGTGAGGGGTGCTGCCAGAAGTCCATACCTAGGAATAAATCGGCGGGCCCAGTTCAACATACATGAGATCTTGCCTCCCGCCCCTTATCACATGCCCTAAACAATTGATCTGATTTTGCTCGAATGAGAATTTGGAGGGCTTGGCAAACAAGTGATGCAAGTGAAGTAGGTCCAGTGTACGTTGTAAGTGCTTCATATGGGCAATCTATCTCGGACTATACACCGAGATATCATCAAAAAATACAAGAATGAACTGGTGCAAGTGAGGTTTAAGAATTTCAGTCATAAGGCTCTAAAATGTGGAGGGGGCATTAGTGAGGCCAAAGGGCATTACCTAGAATTCGAAATGCCCATCTGAAGTCCTGTCAGGTCTTATCAGGTCAGACCGAACAGCCAGATTAATAATAGGCTTGATTCTGGACATGTTATTACAGACCCTATAGGATCTGGTTAGAAACTGCTTCTGCATATTACCTGGTTGGGATCAGGTCTATCTCAACACTGACCAAAACCAACCCATTGACAGCACTATCTTTGTGAAAGTGGAGTCGTGTATTTGATTAAATTCTTGAAAGTTTTCACCCTTTCTCTATGGATAAAATCCTTAGAGAGTAGTAGTGGTCCAGTAGGTTGCATCTTCTTCTTCATCCATGCCTGGAGTCTCACTGCAATGGAGGTCACTAGTTGGAAACAAATCAAACTAAATTTTGATGGGTGCATCCTGGATTTCTACACCTTCAAGCATTGGAAGAATATTTCAGGACTGCCACGGAACAATATTGTATACAGTGTCATCCTCAAGTTTCTAAATCCAAAAAAAAAGAAAAAGAAAGGAAAAGCATTATCCACTATTTCTAAACCATTGCAGAACCCACTATCATTTTCTCTTACATAAATCATACTGGGTCAACTTTGAATTATCTTTTTGAGTAATGAAAGCAGACATGGAAATGTTTTTCACTGACTCTATGTGGTAACTTTGTAACTGCCTTCTTATGTTAAATAGATGTGATTTGGATAATATGTTTTAAGCTGCATCAAGAACAACTCATGGTAATGGATGTTTTACAGAAACAGCATGTATATGACTTCCTGATTTGGTTTCTTTTTTTGTGTCCTTTTTTCTTCCTTGGGATCCTATTAGGTATCAAGAGTAGAGCTGTTGGATGATGTTATGGTGAAGGCAATCAATCTTGCCAATGGGAAAAATTTGCCTGAAGTTCCAACACTAATGTTTGAATTTATAGGCACAGGTGACTTCTCTCTCTCCATGGAATATTTATTCTTGTCATAGAAGTTGGTGGGGGAAAGAAATCTACTCTTTAGAAAATCAATTAGGCTTAGGGTTTCGTAATAACCTTGAGACAAGACTCAAATAAATACTGACACTTGGATTCTTATGACCCAATTTAAGACACGACTCATAACTTAGAGTTCTTTATTTGTAATGATTGTATACTCCCTACATTAATTGGAAATACAAAATAACATTTCAAAGATCAAAACTTTATATCGTAATGCATTTAAACTAAGGGTGTATTTTAAGAGGCATTTGAAGGTTTTGTAATGACTAAAATGCAATATTATTTTTTCCATATGACTTCTTGCAATCATTTGTAATTAGCATATGATATAAAGTTATAATTAAATATCATTGCTTTCAATATAAAGGAGAAATATTTTTTATTGGTTCGTTATCTCTTAAAATAATGAGGGATCATAAGCATTTTCTCTCATCCCTCAAGACTTATTCCTTGTGTAAGTAAGGTGGTGCGGCTACATTCGAGGTCTCCTTGAAGGACAAAGGAAGACCAGGTGCAGGAGATAGGTTTGGAGATTAGGGTAAATGGAAGTGATGAGGTCACAGAAGCAGGATAGGATGATTGTATGATCGAAAGGAAGGCGTCGAAAGAATTTGATTCCCATTAGGAAAGGGAATATTAGATTCACTGTCATTAAGGAGCATTGCTAGGGTTTCGCCACGTGTCTTATGAGATCTCTCAAGGACTGACTTTCCTTTCATCCGAGGATTCTCATAATCAGCATGTGCTACTCCCTTTCGTGACCTACTTAACCGACGTGGCTCTGGTGGCGTCATCATTTAGCAGGTGCATCCTTACTAATCCTGCATGGCGCTTTATCACCCGCGTAACTTAAAGTTGCACGTGCGGTCGGTATTTAAGTCCTGTTCACAATGATCCACGGTTCTATAATGGTCTTGAGTTCATCGTAGAACTACATGCGACCAAAGTTCATCACGGAATTACGTGCATCCGAGGTTTATTGCTGAACCGCACGTGTCTAAGGTTTATCGCAGAACCATGCATACTTAAACTCATTCGCAGGTCCATATTAGACAAAGGTTATCCCGGTTTGTATCAAGTGCAAGTTTATCGCAGACATTTGATGAGTTATAAGTTCATCGCAAATGGTTGATGAGTTATGAACTCTTCGTGAGTGTCCATGTGGTATCTTCTATACTTTGATGGTCTGAGCAAGCACTATGTTACCTACACCTTGCATACCTGGAAGTTCTGAAATACCAACTTACATGGTATTTGAATGATATTTCTCCAAACATATCGTCCCAAGTTAACTCTATGATTTTATCATGTTGGTTCATTTTCTCTTAAAATATTGAGGGATCATGAACCCTGTCTCTCATCCCTTAAGATTCGTTACGTACCTAGAAGTTCTGAAATACCAACTTACATCTTATGGCTTTTTAGACATTGAAACACTGAAGCAAATTTGTACAAGTAGAAAAGCTTGAATTATCAAATGGTTGTTCTTCTTTTCTTTTTCCTTGGAGAACTTTGGCTATTTGCAAGCCTAGTCAAACCACATTCTTTTCATAAAGAAGGCAAGTGCCTCCTTGACTCTTTTTGCAATGTATGTTGATGATATTGTGGTGACAGGAGTAACACTGGTAAGATTGATTCTCCTAAGCAAATACTTAACAAGGAGTTTGAGATGAAAGACTTGGGTTCTTTGTGCTATTTCTTGGGAATTGAAGTGGCTCAGTCTAAACATGGCATCTTTATCTCCCAAAGGAAGTATGTCCTAGATCTATTTGATGAGATTGAGAAATTAGGAGTTAAGCCTACTGACACACCTATTGAACAAAATCATAAGATAGGTGCAAAATGTGGTGAGCCTCTTGAAGACAAAGCTATGTTTCAGAAGTTGGTTGGAAAAGTGATTTATTTGTGTCTAGCACAGCCCAACATTTCTTATGCTTATCAATATTAGTTAGTACATGCATTCTCCCAAAACATCCCATCTACTTGCAGTTGAGAGGATTCTTGCTTACTTGAAGAGATGTTTTGGTCGAGGCATACCCTTCAAAAATATTGGGTGTGTTGATGATAGGTGATCTACCTTAAGGTATTGTGCCTTTGTTGGAGTGAATCTTGTCTCATGGAAGAGTAAGAAACAAAATGTTGTTGCCCCTTCTAGTGCTGAGGCAGAGTATTGGCCCATGGCTAATGGTGTGGCTGAAGTGTTATGGCTGAGATCTCTACTTGAGGAGTTGGGAATTGAATATGAAAGGCCCTTGATGTTATATTGTGATAACTAGGTCGCTATTAATATTGCTCATAATCCAATACAACATGATAGAACCAAACATATCGAGGTGGACCGACACTTTATCGAAGAAAGAATTGCTTTTCAAGAAGTGTGTCTTCCCTATGTTGCTTCCAATATGCAGCTTGCTGATCTTTTCACCAAAGTTGTTGCGGGACTCAAGTTGGAGACATTTGCACAAGTTGGGAATGACCCATATTTATTCCCAACTTGAGGAGGAGTGTAGAGATGCAGTACAGTAGACTGGTGTGGTCCCTCATGTTTTATGTTTTTATTAGATGCTGTTAGCTGTTTTTATTAAGTTCCTTTTCTTACATGGGTGGTAGGGGTATTAGTGTCTCTGTACTGCTCTTTAATTTGCTAAAATATAAATGCTAATATTGGGGTGGCAGGAACAAAGTAACTGCTCCCTTTTCTCCCATTCTTTCTTCTCTTTCTCCTCTTCTCTTCTCTTCTCCTGTTTTTTTCTTTGCTTTCAGAACATAGACCAACTGTGAACCCTTTCAGCCAACTGGGGGTTTTGGGGTTTGGGAGATGGACTACCCCCTGTTGTGTAGCCCTATTAAGCAAAAAAGAAAAAAAAAAAGAAACAAAGAACCAGAAACTAGTCTAAGCATGGACTGATGGACCATTTAGGGAGCTAACTGATGTATCATGTATGACCTGTAGGACAGGATAGATTAACTGAATGATTTCTTCCCTAGTATTTGTGAAATTCAGATTTTGCAACTCCTTTTTTTCTCACCATCTTCTGGTTCAGCTCTTTTCTACCTTTTTTCTTTTGTTTTCAGGTTAAATCTTTATTTTTCCAGGTTATTTTTTTCTTTTGGGGGGTTTGGCAGAGGGGCTACCCCCTGTTGTGCAGCCCCATTCTAGAGGAATGTCAAAACTCAGAGAAGAATAGGGTGTACAGTCCAGACAAGGGATACAGATTCAGACAACACTCTAAGTCTTGTGAGTGTAGATTTAAATCATTCAACGAGTCTTCTGGAAGCGGATAGTTTCGGAACTGAGGTTCTCTTTACAAAGGAAGAGGTAGGAGGTTTAAAGGAAAATGGGGAAGCTGCCATAACCTTGGATGACCGCTTCTTAGTCAAGAATATAACAGAGACTGCAGAAGGGGCTCAGGGAACACCTATTTCAACTAGGAAGTTTATTCCGCTAGCCCAGCTTTAACAGGACTTTAGTATGGAGAGGCAAGACACTTCCAGGAAGGTTTGCAACGTTATACCTGAAGGGGGTCAGCTTGTGAAGGCTTCCTTTGATGCTTCAGTCAATAGAGCTCTGTATCCTACCTCTAACCCTCTACAGCAGAATCAGGCACAGGGAATGGGTGTAGACTTGAACTCAACCTTTGTCTCTCTTGCTCTTGGGATAGCTCCTTCAGCTCCCACTCAATGAAGGGTGGAAAAACCATTGCAGAGATTTGGTGGCTAGGGCTCTACCTAGAGTAACCTTTGATCATTGCCCTATTAGGTTAGGCCCAGAAATCTTAGGATCAGGACCTCACCTTTTTAGATTCGAAAACATATGGTTAAATCATCCTGATTTTGTGTTGAAAATGGAAGAGTGGTGGAATGAAGACTTAAGAGGGGTCAAGTGGCAGGGAGTTAAATTTGGTCCAAGATAAAAGAGTGGAATAAGGACCACTTTGGGCAAACTAGAGGAACAAAAGGCATCATTGCTAGCAAGGGTTGAGGAGCTCAATTTTAAAGAATCCCAAGGAACTTTGGATGAGCAAGGAAGAGGGATGAAAAGAAAACTCAAGGTGGATTTGGAAGAAGTTTTATTGAGAGAAGAGATATTCTGGAGGCAAAAGTCTAGACATAAATGGATATAGGAAGGAGATGGGAATACTAAGTATTTTCATGCCTTAGCTAATGGAAGAAAGAGAAAGAACATTGTGGCAAAATTGGAAATTGAGGGTGGTAACAAATTAGGAAGAAATTGCAAGGAGATTTGTGGATCATTTTAAATCGCTGTTGAGAAAGCATTCAAATAATAGATCTAGGGTGGAAGGAGTTGAGTGGCCAAGGTTATGTGAGGAAAGTGTCAGCTGGTTGGAGAGAGATTTTGAAAAGAGGAGATAAAACAGGCAATGTTTCTTATGAATAGTTCAAAAGCCCCTGGCCCGGATGGTTTTACCATGGCTTTTTATCAGGACTATTGGGACATGGTGAAGGGAGACTAACTTGGGGTCTTTAGGGAGTTTGTGGAAAGACATTTAGTGATCCCGGGAGTCAATGCCACTTTTCTAGCCTTAATTCCGAAAGTGATAGATGCGAAACACCTTAAGGATTTTACACCGATTAGCCTAGTGACTAGTATCTACAAAATCTTGGCTAATTTTACACCTCAAGGGGCCTTTGTGCAAGGAAGACAAATTTCTAATCAAATAATAATAACCAATGAATGTGTGGAGGAAATGAGGAGATCATGCCAGCAAGGTGTTGTTTGCAAATTGGATTTAGAAAAGGCTTATGACTTAGTGGATTGGAGCTTCTTGATTGAGGTCCTGAGAAACTGTGGTTTTGGTGATAGGTGGTGTAACTGGAAGAAGGGTCGTATTAGTTTTGTTCTTTTTTCAGTCCTAGTAAATGGTGTGGTTAAGGACTTCTTTCCAACCTCTAGAGGATTAAGGCAAAGTGACCCTCCTTTCCCCTTTTCTCTTTACCCTGATAGCAGATGTGTTCAATAGGCTACTCTCAAAGGCAGAAAGGAAAGAGGCAATTAGAGGTTGGAGGATAGGAAAGTCCCAGTGACCCATCACCAATTTGTTGATGATATTATTATTTTCAGTGAAGGGGTTGACCTAAGAAAAGTGAGCAATCTTAAAGCTTTAATAAGTTACTTTGAAGGGGTTTCTAACTTGAAAATAAACTTGGACAAGAGTTGTGTGACAGGGATTAACCTAGATGAAGGGTTTACTGAATCTATAGCAGAGTGCTTAAGTTGTCATGTAGCTTCTTGACCCTTGTCTTATCTTGGGCTTCCCCTAGGGACTAACCCGAAGGAGAGCTGTTTTTGGACTCCAATCCTATAGAAATTTGAAAAAAGGCTAGTGGCTTGGTAAAAGAGTTATATATCTCTAAAAGGTAGAGCAATTTTGCTTAAAGCCACTCTAGCTAAGTTGTCGGTTTATTATCTCTCTGTGTTCAGGATACCCTCTAGGGAGGCAAAGAAATTGGAGAAATTAATGACAGACTTCCTTTCGGATCCTGGGGAAGAGAAAAAGGATCACCTAATAAGATGGGAGATAGTTTGTAGGAGAAAAGAAGAGGGTGGGTTGGGGTTAGAGAATTTGTCTCTAAAGAATGTAGCTTTGTTAGGTAAGTGGTTGTGGAGATGGCCTTTGGAAAGAGAGGTTGTGGCATGAGGTGATAGCTAGTATTCATGGCTGCCTAGAGTTTCTCGTCGGCTACTTTGACCACTCCTTTGGAAAGCAATTCATGATTAGGGAACGATGTTTTATTTTGGGAAGATTTTTGGGTAGGTAATTCAGCTCTCAAGGTCTTGTTCCCTTCTCTATACTCCATCTCCTTGTTTAATTATAAGGTTGTCTCCCACTTTCTTCCCTCCCCTTTTTCTCCTCTAGCTTTGAATTGGAATTTTGGCTTCCATAGGGGTTTAAGAGATGCTGAACTTGATGTTGTTGGAACTTCTTTGTGTCCTAGATAGTGTTTGTTTGGATCCTCTAAAGCCAGATAAGAGGATTTTGCGTCCCCACCCCAAAGGCTTCTTTCTTTAAGGCCCTTTGTTCTTCCCTTGCTCAAGGTGTTTGTCCAGTTAAGGAGTTCTGGACTAGACTTATTCCCCCTAAAGTTATTTTGTTCTACTGGGAAGATCAATACTTCAGACTATTTGTAGGAAAAAAAAAAAAAAAGCCTTTCATGTGCTTATCCCCTAATTGGTATATTCTATGCAAAGCCAATGATGAGGATTGCTTCCACTTACTAACTTCCTGCTCTTTTGCCGTTGCTATTTGGGATTGAATTTTTGCCTTGTTTGGATGCAGGTGGAACCGGCCTTCAGATGTAAGTCTACTTTTTGACCCATTGACCTTTGTCTAGCCACTAGAAGAGGGAGGACCATGTGGAAATGTATTAGATTTTCTGCACTTCGGACAATTTGGGAAGAAAGAAATGCAAGATCTTTCAAGAAAAGGAATGAAGTCTCTTACTTGTCAAGGAATGTATCCTAACAAGGGCAATTAACTGGCTGAAAACTTTGGATTCTTTCCGCTGTGTTTCCTTTGATGACTTTTGGAGAAACTAGTCAGCCGCAAACAGCTCCTCCAGGAAAGAAAGGGTCATTGTAGATTGGACTCTACCACCTGAAGACTGGGTTAAACTGAATTTTGATGGTAGTAGTCAAGGAAATCCTGGCCCCTCACGCATATGAGGGGTTTTGAGAGATTAAGACAGCAACATCTTGGCCTTGTATTCTGGTCCAGTGGGAATAAGAGGTTCAGCCAAGGTTGAACTATTGGCAGCTCTACAAGGTATTCAGTTAGCAAATCAAATAGGAGTGGTGCATCTCCTAATTGAAGTAGATTCTAAGGTGGTTGTGGGCTGGTTAACAGACCTGAGGTCAGTAATTTGGTGCTACAAGGATTTCTTAAAGAAGGCAAGCTGATTAACAAGCAACATGAATGTTAGTTCACGTTGGGTGAGAAAGTCAGCAAATGCTATGGCTGATAGTCTCACTAAACAAGGGGTCTTGAGGGAACATCTGTATTGGGCAACCTTGTAATGATTTGATTATAGTGTACTGTGGTTTCTTACGATTATTTGTATTTTCAAGAGAGGTCACACCTCGTGCCTCTCTTTGGGGTGCTGTAACTTTGCTTACATTTTGATAATGAAGTAACTTTTCAATTATCAAAAAAAAAAAAAAGGGTGTACAGTCCAGAAACTAGTCTAAGCATGGACTGATGAACCGTAAATGATTGATTTTTTCCCTAGTTTTTGTGAAATGCAGACTGTGCAAATCCCTTTTATTTCTTACAATGTGCCAGTAATAGACACTTACATTAACATTCGTAAATTGTAGTTCTACGATATCACTCAGCCTTATGATAATTTCTCCTATTAAAAATTTAAAAGTATGTATCCTCCAACAAATGGTTGTTTCAACAATTTATGTTCATTGGCCCCATGTTAAGTTCTAACTTTGTTCATTCTGATATACCATTTTGCAGAAGCATATGCACGCGAGCAGACATCAATTGTTCAAAAGATTGTTTCTGAGCACAACGGCTCTGATTTTGTTTTTGCTGAAGAGCCTGAGGCCAAGAAGGAACTTTGGAAGGTAGAATGTTTTCAAGTCCTGCAATTATTTTGCTTTATTTCTTCTATATCAAATTGGCAATGTGCCTCTTTTACTATTCATTTTGTTATTTCTGTACATGTGTCTTCTTGATGGAATGGGAACATTGTTTCTTCATCTTTCAGAATTAATATTATTATATGTGGTGGTAAGTTCTAGACAGCCATTTTTGGAAAACGTGACCATCCATGTTTGAGGATTGACCTTTTGGAGAATAAGTATTAGCATTTTCATATTTTTATGGTAAAATAAAATTTCATATTAGCATTATCATATTGATTAATGTACTGTGGTCGAGGTTCCACTTAGTTTGATGGAAAAAACACTTTGGAAATTGGTTCCATTGGAAGTGATTTTTCCTATTTTTTTCTAATTTAAAGAAAGGGAAAGTTTTATTGAAGTGCAAATAACCAGCAGTATGAACTTTTACTTGAAAAACTAGAGAGTGCATAATGTTGAGTTGATCAGGTCTGCCTCAAGGACAGTTTTGTCATTATAGTTAATCATGATTAAGGCGCACCTAATGATGGGCAGTTTTATAAATTCCTTTTTCTAGTATAAATACCAATAATTAAGGCCTGAGAACCAAGATAGATTTTCAGCCAATTTTCTACTTTTATTTTCTGTTCTTCTTTCTTTCTTCTCTTTTCTATTTGATTTCTCAAATTAAACACACAATGAACATTTGATTACTGGTCATCTTAGTACCAGAGCTCCCTTCAAGTTCAATTTGTTTGAACATTCTTCATAATGCACTACCAATGTTAGTGGCCATTCAGATTGTTGGTTCGGCTGTCTTAATTTGTATGTTTATCCTTGTTGGGTCTTAAGTCATTAGTTATTGGGCCTTAGTTACTGGGCCTAATCTTATTTAGTGTTTATTTGACTAGGTGTCCCTTCACTAATCAGGGGCACTCTGGTCTATTTATGTAACATTATGTAATGTTGCTTTATATAATAGATTAGGGCTGGCTGAGAACTAATTTAGCCGCCCATCTCATATCTTCTTCTTCTTCTTCTTCTTCTTCTCTCATTCGACAGCTCTATTTCAGCAAACATGGTATCAGAGCACTAATCTGTTGACTGGTTACAGCAGCTGCCTTTTTCTTCTACTCACAGTTAACTCTCTCTCTTCTTTTTCTTGGTTGCTGCAAAGAAACCCTAGGGTTGGTCGCAGAACACAGCTGGACCTACATCTAGGGTTTCCCTTGGTTGTAGGGCCCAAGGGGAGATAGACCCAGAGGCTGATGCCTTAATAGACGCAGTACAGCAGATTGTAGCCATTCGGCTAAGATAGATCTGTGTAAAACAGATCTAGGAGAAAGGACGAATCTCAGCAGTCCTAGAACTGTTCGTGGGTGAGAGTATAACCTGAGATAGCAGTGCTTAGCACACAGTAGAAGCTAACACAGCAAGTTGCAGGCTGCGGCAGCAGTGATTAGAACACAGCAGAAGGTAGCACAACAGATTATAATCTGCGACAGCAGTAATTAGGTCACAGTGTGCAGTGTAGTACTCGGTGTTTCAGCTTTGTGTCGGGTTCTCAGGACTGAGTTTACAGTGTAGCAAGCTCCGTAAGTGTGAAACAGTTCATTATATATTGTGTTTACAGTCTTGACTTTACGAGTAGGAGAAGATGTCTTCCATATCCAGGGAAGTGTCTTCTAGAAATGTTAGGGCTTGTGGGAGGTCTCCTAATTTGGAGAATCCAAATCTGCACAGCCTACAGATCACAAGTGTGTTGTTGGATGAGTACAACTTCAGAGAATGGTCTGTCTCAGCCATGTTGTTCATCACATCCCAGGAACTCACCGGTTACTTGGACGGGCAGAAGAAGGAACCCGAAGTGGGGAGTGCTGAATATGCAGCTTGGCGCAAGGAGAATGCTACAGTTATGTCCTGGCTACTTGCCTCAATGACTCCTAGAGTAGCTAGGACTGTTCAACATTTCTCCACGGCTGCCAAGATATGGGAAAAAGTTTCTAAAACCTATGGGCAGAAAAAGAATAATGCAAGAATTTACAGACTGAATCAAGACATTGCTGCGTGTTGCAACATGTTTTGCTACACTAGAAGGACCATGGGAAGAGTTAGATCACCACCTTATTATTAATTGGGAGAATGCCAGAGACAAGGAAAAGCATGACAAACAAGTTGAAGAGGGTAGAGCATTTAAATTTCTGGCTGGCCTAAATCCTATATATGAGAGCATAAGGTCCCAAATTCTGGGAAGGGATGAAATGCCAGACTTACATCATGTTTACTACCTTGTGAGGAATGAAGAGGTGAGAAGAAAAGAGATGCAGGTTGATACTCAAACTAAACTAGCTGAACAGTCTGTGGAACATTCGGCCTTAATCTCTACAAATCAAAAGGGAAACAAACACTCTGACAAGAGACATCTGAAGTGCACCTACTGTGGAGGGGAAAGGCATGTGAAAGAGACCTGTTGGGTTCTCCATCCGCATTTGAAGCCAGCTGCATTGAGGAAAGATAAGAAGCATCATAAGGGTCAATCTGCAAGTGTGAATCTAGCTACGGGTCACAGTGATGATGGTTCAAAACACTCACCCACAGTTACTTCCTCTTCCATGGGACAGACTACTAATTCCCCCGGAACCGGGTCCTTGGGTTTTACTGCCGATGAGGTAGAGATACTTAGCCGGGCCCTAGCCCGTCTAAGGACCAATTCTCTTCCATCCTCCTCCCTTGCCAGATCAGGTATTGTCTCTGCCTTTAGTGCAACTAGTACTATTGATCCTGCCTCTTGTATTATTGATTCTGGTGCAACTGACCACATGACACACGTCTTCCCTATTTTCTTCCTATCATTTAATGTCTGGCCAAGATAAAATGAGGGTTGCTGATGGTTCTCTCTCTACCATCTCTAGGAAGGGAGTGGTTGATCTAAGCAAGGACCTCTCACTCAAATCTGTCTTGCATGTTCCCAATCTTTCTTCAAATCTCTTATCTGTTTCAAAGCTTACCAAAAATTTGAATTGTAGCATAACCTTTTTTCCTACCCATTGTGTCTTTCAGGACAGATTGACGAAGAGAACGATTGGGAGCGGTCATGAGTGTGGAGGTCTCTACTACCTTGATGCAGACATCAGTTCGGCATTACAAACATCTGCTACTAGTAGTCAGTCCAATGTGGAGTCAATAGCTAGTTTACATCTGTGGCATGCTAGGCTAGGTCATTTACCGTTTTCATCATTGGAAGTATTGTTTCCAGAATTATTCAAAGGTGTTTCAAGTCAAGAGTTATTTTGTGAAGTCTGTCAACTATCAAAGCAATGTAGAACTGTTTATTCAACTTCGAGTAATGAAATTCAAGCTTCTTTTGACTTAGTCCACTCTGATGTTTGGGGCCCCTCTCCCATTATTTCTGTTGATGGCTTTCGATATTTTATCAGTTTTATTGATCACTATTCTTGATGCACATGGATCTACTTATTAAAAACACGAGAAGAAGTGCCGCAGGTAATCATGACTTTTTGCAAAATGATTGAAACACAGTTTGGCATGAAAATCAAACAATTCAGGTCAGATAATGCTGCAGAATACTTTGAAAGGTCCTTGAATCTGTTTATGGAGGATGCTAGAATGATTCATCAGTCATCTTGTGCTAGTACCCCCCAACAGAATGGGGTTGCTGAGCGCAAGAATAGGCACCTATTGGAGACTGCTCGAGCCTAACTATTTCAGCACAAAGTTCCAAAAAACTATTGGTCTCAAGCAATCCTTACTGCATCATACCTGATAAATCGAATGCCATCCAAGGTATTGGGGATGAAAACTCCTTTCTCTGTTCTTTGTCCTCATCTTCCTGACTTTTCTCTTCCACCGAGAGTCTTTGGGTGTGTATGATTTATACATGTCAAGGATCCGAAGAAGACCAAATTGGATCCTAGGGCTACAAAGGGAATCTTTTTGGGGTACTTTCCTACTCAGAAGGGATACAAGTGCTATGATCCAGTCACCAAGAAAAAATATGTTACAAAGGATGTGGTATTCTTTGAGTCTCAATCCTATTTTCATTCTTCCCAGAATCCTCTTCAGGGGGAGACTAGTGGGATTGAAGAGGATTCTTCTGTTCCCCCTTTCTTTGTGCCTCTCTCGACCTCAGACCTTCCATCTTCTCCTCCTAATCCACCTAGTTGTAGTATCCCGGGTGAATCTAGTGAGGCTCCCATTGTACCAGCCACTACTAGTGATGTTGCAGATGTTACTGAAGACTCAAGCAGGCTGCAAAGAGATATCAGAATCACCTACAACAGAAGGAAGAAGGGCCCTCTAACTCATGACAGCAACCAATTGGACTCGGATCAACCTGTCTCAGAAACTCAAGGTAATCCTATCAGTTCCTCTGACTTGGATCTTCCTATTGCCCTTCGTAAGTCTACCCGTTCTTGTACTATCAGACACCCCATTGCTGATTTTGTGTCTTACTTACATTTGTCTCCCCATTATTGTTCTTTTGTGTCTGCTCTCTCTTCTGTGCATGTTCCTACCAGGTATTCTAAGGCAGTATCTGACCCAAAATGGAAAGAGGCTATGGATGAAGAAATGAAGGCCTTAATGAAAGCAGGGACTTGGGAATTAGTGGATCTACCAGAAGGGAAAGGCACTGTTGGATGCAAGTGGGTGTTCACTGTGAAGCATAGGGAGGACGGGTCCATTGAAAGGTACAAGGCTAGACTGGTAGCAAAAGGGTTCACTCAAAAAGAAGGGATTGACTACAAAGAAACCTTTGCTCCGGTGGAAAAACTCAACACAATCCGAGTTCTATTATCATTAGCTGCAAATTTCTCATGGGAGCTACATCAGTTGGACGTGAAGAATGCTTTCTTGAATGGTGACCTGCATGAAGAGGTTTTCATGGATCCTCCACCAGGTTATGGGTTTGGCAAGAAGGTATGTAGACTGAGAAAAGCCCTATATGGCCTTAAGCAGTCCCCTCGAGCTTGGTTTGAGAAGCTATGTGGGGTCATGAAGAAAGGGGGTTACACTCAAAGTGGGGCAGATCATACCCTATTCATAAGGAAGAAAAATGGCAAACTTACAGCACTTATTGTATATGTGGATGATATGGTAATTACAGGGGATGATCAGGAAGAGATTAAAAGACTAAAGGAGGTCTTGGCTGCTGAATTTGAGATCAAAGACCTGGGCCAACTGAGATACTTTCTTGGGATTGAAGTTGCAAGATCCAAAGAGGGCATCTATATATGTCAGCGGAAATACATCCTTGATCTTCTTCAAGAGACAGGCATGATGGGGTGTAGGCCAACAGATACTCCAATAGAACAGAATCATGGTCTACAGGAGTCAGTAGGAGAGGACTACCTTAAGGAAAGATACCAAAAGCTGGTGGGGAAGTTGATTTACCTGTCCCTCACTCGCCCTGACATTGCTTATGTTGTACATGTTGTCAGTCAGTTCATGCACTCTCCTATAATCCCTCACATGAAAGCTGTGGAAAGGATCCTCAAATATTTGAAGTCTTGCCTGGGGAAAGGGATTCTGTTCAGTTGGGGACAGGAAGTCTACTTCTGGGTACTGCACCTTTGTTGGAGGAAATTTAGTTACTTGGAGGAGTAAAAAACAGAATGTGGTTGCTAGATCTAGTGCAGAGGCCGAATATCAAGCTATGGCTCATGGTGTTGCTGAACTTTTATGGCTTAAGATCCTGCTTGGTGAACTTGGAATAAAGATTGAGTGTCCTCTCAGGTTGGACTGTGACAACAAGGCTGCCATCAACATTGCAAATAACCCAGTGCAACATGATAGAACTAAACATATTGAGATAGACCGTCACTTTGTCAGAGAAAGAATCGTCTCAGGAGAACTCTGCATCCCTTATACTCCCTCCGAGATGCAGATTGCAGATGTTCTGACTAAAGGGCTAGTTACAGTGAAATTCTTGGACTTACTTGGCAAGCTAAACATGATTGACATCCATGCTTAGCTTGAGGGGGAGTGTTGGTTCGGCTGTCTTAATTTGTATGTTTATCCTTGTTGGGTCTTAAGTCATTAGTTATTGGGCCTTAGTTACTGGGCCTAATCTTATTTAGTGTTTATTTGACTAGGTGTCCCTCCACTAATCAGGGGCACTCTGGTCTATTTATGTAACATTATGTAATGTTGTTATATATAATAGATTAGGGCTGGCTGAGAACTAATTTAGCCGCCCATCTCATATCTTCTTCTTCTTCTTCTTCTTCTTCTTCTTCTTCTTCTTCTTCTTCTTCTCTCATTCGACAGCTCTATTTCAGCAAACACAGATGATGTCATTAGGTGTATGGCCAACCTGCAACTCATCATATAGAAACCCTACCAGTAAGGTCTGACTTTGGGGGTTTTTTGTGACAATTAAAAGGAATTTGATGTTGCATACTATTTTTTATAAATTTTATGCTGGAGTTTTATGCAATAGATGAATACCACTTAGATTAAAAGGAAATTTCTATTAAATAGTTATAAGGCCAGCTATGTTGTATGGAGCAGTATTGGGTAGTCAAGAAACAACATGTCTAGATGATGTTATCAAACATATGGCCAACCTACAACTCATCATATAGAAACCCTACAATCTATTATGGTTTGACTTTACCTGATTTTTACAAGCTCTTTGAAGTTGAATGCGGTGCATCATATCTTGGGATTAGAGCTGTCCTTAGCCAAGAAGCCGTCCAATTGCTTACTTTAGTGAGAAACTCAATGATGCTAGGAGGTATTCCACTTATGGTTCAAAGTATTGATACACCTCTATGTATCGGCAGAGGTGTAATGAATTGATTTTGTACAAGAATATAATTTTATTTTAAAGCATAAGGCTGGACAGAAAATCGGAGTAGCCAATGCACTTAGTAGGAGAGTTTACTTGGTGACCACAAATGTCTACTAATGTTATGATGTTCAGCTCCATCAAAGAGATGTACCAAGATGACCCTTATTTTGGCCCTATTTGCTGAAGCTACGCAGTAGGTGACAAGGATATTCGAGCCAAGTTTGTGTATTATGGTTACTTATTCATGGGCAATAGGTTATGTATTCCATCAGGATCTTTGAGGGTGTTACACATTTTTTATTTGCATTGCAAGGGACATTTTGGTTGCAAGAAGTCACTTGAAATGGTCTCCAAAAGATGTATCTGTTACAAGTAACCAAACATCTAAGGGGTAGCATCAAAATATAGGTTTGTATCTTCCCTTACCCATACCAAAAGCACAATGAACTGATATTACTGTATTATTGTGGTAGATGGTTTCCCTAAAATGGCTCACGTTATTGGTTGCCAAAAGACTATTAATGCTTCTCATGAAGCTAACTTGTTTTTTAAAGAAGTTGATTAGTTGCATGAATTATCAAGATCTATCACATCAAATTGTGACACAAGATTCCTTGGCCACTTTTAGAGAACTTTATGGAAGTGTATGGGTACTACCCTACAATACAGTAGCACATTTCATCCACAAATAGATGGGAAAACTAAAATGGTTAACCAAAGGTTGGACAACTTGTTGAGTTTAGTTGGATATAACTTGAGGTAATGGGATCTTATCCTACCACAAGATGAGTTTGCCTTCAATTATTCAGTTAACCGACCTATAGGGTAGATTCTTTTCGTGATTGTGTAAAGATGTTTTGAGTTTGTTTTTTGTAGTAGGAACCTGTAGAGAAGATGGGCCGAATGGCCCATAGACTGTTTTCTTATTTCTTTTCTTTATGTTCTTTGCTGCAATGGACCTCTGCATGGGCCTTTCTTATGTTATGTATTTTTTAATTGTAGAGAACACTGATGTGGGCCCCACAGCAGTGGTCCCCACTGTGTTCGTAGGACAGCATGTGTAATTATTTGTTTCAGTCATAGTAGTGTCAGTTGGGATCAGTTTGTTATTTCAGCTGTTGTTTATTTCAGTTTTTATTTACTTTATTTGTCATGTAAGTACCAAGGGCAGATCTGTCATTTCCTCTATGTACTGAACATAACATATAAATACTAAAGAGAGTGGCGGCGGCAGATGAGTTAGAATCTGTCCCTCCTTTCAAACCCTTGTGTTCTCTTGTTTCTCTTCTCTTCCTTCTCCTTTCTCTCACTTTTCTTCTGTTTTTCTTAACCTAAAATCTATTAGGGTTCAAGACTGATTGCAGTCTTGATCTTCTACTTGGTATCAAAGCCTATCTAGGGCTTCTCATGTGTGTCTAGTCCAACCGACCACATGAGGACTAGCTAGGGCTGGAAGCTTATGAAGAAGTATTCGTCGGCTGATTCTTGGAGATTACCAGGAGAGGTTCGCAGCTGTTGAGGACTTGCCGCGGCTAGCAGAGAGTTGGTAATCAGGAAGAAGCAGCAAAGGTTAGGGTTCAGGTAACCTTGGAAGGCAGTGAACAGCATTCCATAAGTAAGTTTTATTTATTTTCCAGAGACTGCTATCAGTCGAGATAGGTTGGACCTATCTAGAAGGAGAGGCCGAACTGCTTTCAAGTTTTCTTTCTTTAATCTAGGGTACTGTTGGACCGAACCCCCTTTCTCTCAGAGGTGATCAGTTTTAGGGTTTCATATTGACCGTACGACAGGTCCTAACTGTACGGACTGCTTGGAGAGTGCGGCTGAGCACTTATTTCAGACCTACGATTGAAACCCTAATTCTGCTCCTGCATCTCAGATTGCTCTCTAAGCTGATTTCAGAAAATAGCATCTCAGATTGCTCTTCTAGGGGATCAAAAAAAAAACTTGACAGACTGCCTGGTACTGTGCTTGCCGATTGATTTCAGATCAGATTGGTAGTGGTTTCCTGCATATACTGTGATTGCCGATTGGTTTCAGATCAGGCCTGCACTAGTTCATGCATATATTGTGATTACAGATTGGTTTCAGATCAGACCTGCATTGATTTCATACTGTTTTCTGGTTGTGACCGATTGTCCAAGTGCTATTTTCTGGTGTAGTGGCTCTAACAATTTGTAGCTACTGATTCTTGACCAAAGATGGAGTTTAAAAATCAGGGAGAAAGTAGTTTTGGGAACAGCAGTTATGGTAGTGTATCTGAAACCGGGTTTCAGATTACAACTGTGAGATTTGATGGATCAAATTACTTGGAATGGGCTCAATCAGCCATGATGGCTATTGGAGGAAGGGGAAAACTGTGTTACCTCTTGGGAGATGTGAAAGAACCTTCCAAGGAGGACCCAACATACACCAAGTGGGTTCAAGAGAACTATTTGGTTATGGCATGGCTGTGTAATTCTATGCAGCCACATATCATCCAAAATTACTTGTGAGCAAAGACAGCCAAGGAGATATGGGATGTTGTGAAAGAAGCCTATTCCCAACCCCTTAATGTTGCCAGAGCCTATGAACTGAAGTGTGAGGTGAACAGCCTTAAACAAGGAGAGAAGCCAGTTTCTGTCTACTTCTCTACCTTGAAATCCTTGTGGCATGAGATTGACCATCTAGAGACCCTTGAGTGGGAGAGTCCCAAAGATGCACAGACTCACAGAAAGCAAGTCGAGACAAATGTTTGAGTTTCTGGCTGGCTTGAATTCAGAATATGACATTGTGCGGCAACAGATACTGACCAGAGATAGTGTGACCCTCTCTCAAGCATACTCCCTGGTGCATAGTGAAGAGACTAAGAGAAAAGTCATGATGCAGCCTCAGCCCCCTTTTCCCGGCCCTGACAGCTGTTAAACCTAAGTCAGGGGGTGATCCAGAAAGGGACCGGAAGAAGGAAGATAAACGGGACCTGGTATGTGAACATTGCAAGAAACCCAAGCACACAAAAGATACTTGTTGGAAGCTACATCCCCACTTGGTCCCAGCAAAACTAAGAAATAAGAAGGGTAATGCTCATGTGGTCGTGAACACTGATTCAACATCCTCATCAGGCACATCCCTAAGTCAGCCGTCTCAATCACCATCAGCTCCTGCCACATCTGCGTTTGCACATTCAGGTACTCGAGCCTCAGCTTACCATGCTTCAGCTCCAAGTAATACTGACCACTGCTGGGTAATAGATTCAGGTGCATCCGACCATATGACTAGCTTGCCATCATTGTTCACTTCTTATCACTTGTCCTCTGGCCGAGATAGAGTATCCATTGCTGATGGCTCTCTTGTTCCCATTTCGGGCAAGGGTGACATCAAGCTATCAGATAATATCTCTTTATCTTCTGTCTTGCATGTTCCTAAGCTTGATACTAACCTGCTTTCAGTCAGTAGTATTACCAAACACATGAACTGTTCAGTAACCTTTTTCCCTGACCGATGTGTTTTTCAAGACTTGGAGACAAGGAAGGTGATTGGAACTGGCCGTGAGACGAATGGGATCTATCTGCTTGGAGAGAGTTCCCGTCGGGAGGAGTCAATGGATAAGAAGTCTTTTGTTTCTCAGTCTATGAGTCTAGTTATGCTTTGGCATAATCGATTAGGTCATTTGTCTTTCAGGTCTTTGAAGAGTCTGTTTCCTGCTTTATTTGAATCTGTTGAGTTATCAAAGTTGAGGTGTGAGAGTTGTGAGTTTGCCAAACATTGTAGAACTTCTTAATCTTTGAGTAATAAAAGGAGTAATTCTTCTTTTGATATTGTGCATACTGATGTTTGGGGGTCATATCACATCTCTTCTATGGGTGGGTACAGATATTTTCTACTGTTTGTTGATGACCATACCCGCTTTTCTTGGGTTTATCTTATGCGTTCTTGGGATGAGGTTCCTGCTATGACCCAAAACTTCCATCAAATGATTCTCACTCAGTTTGGGGCTAAAATCAAAGTCCTTAGATCTGATAATGCAAAGGAATACTTTGCTAAGCCATTGACCTCCTACCTTGTTAGCCATGGAGTTATTCACCAGAGCACTTCCCTTCATACACCGCAGCAGAACGGCGTTGCCGAAAGGAAGAATAGGCACATCTTGGAGGTGGCTAGAAGCATTATGTTTACCTCCAATGTACCTATTCGCTTCTGGGGTGATGCTATCCTCACGGCAGTATATCTCATTAATCGGGTTCCTTCCCGGGTTCTAGATATGAAAACCCCTTTTTCCCTTCTATACCCAGACGAGGAGTTGTTCATTGTTCCCTTTAAAACCTTTGGTTGTACCTTGTAGAGAACACTGATGTGGGCCCCACAGCTACGGTCCCACTGTGTTCGTAGGGTAGAAGGTGTTCTAGTCTTCCTAGGGTTAGCTATTGGTCATTTAGTTGTTTCAGTTGTTATTTATTTCAGTCTTATTTTTGCTATATTTGTTATGTAAAGACTTAAGGGAAGATCTGTCCTTTCCATGTAATGAGCATAACCTATAAATATTAATTAAAGTGGCGGCGGCAGAACATGAAGCTTCTGCTCCTCCTTTTCAACTCTTGTGTTCTACTACTTCTCTTCCCTCTTCATCCTCTTTTCTCTTTATCTTTCTTCTTACTTTCGAACCTGAAATCCATTAGGGTTCAAGACTGATAACAGTCCTGAACTTCTACTTGGTATCAGAGCTAGGGTTTCTCATGTGAGTCTAGTCCAGCCGACAACATGAGAACCATCTAAGGCTGGAAGCTGAGAAAGTAGAGTTCGTTGACTGGTTCTTGGAGATCTCCAGAGGATTAGCAGTTGTTTGAAGAATTGCCATAGTTGCAGCGAGTTGGTGATCAGGAAGAATCAGAGAAGGCTAGGGTTCGGGTAACCTTGGAAGGCAGCGAACAACATCTTATTGTAAGTTTTTATTTTCTGAGAGAAGTACTATCAGAGAAGATAGGTTGGACCTATCTAGCAAGGGCGGCCGAACCACTCTAGGGTTTATCTTTCTATTCTCTAGGGTTGTGTCTTAATCCTGCGGCAAACCCTAGTACTGGACTGAACCTTGTGGTCTAATACTGCGGCAAACCCTAATAGTTCTCTCCTCAACATTGATCAGTTTTAGGGTTTCATATTAACCTTACTACAAGCCTTATCCGTACGGTACTGTCTGGAGTGTACGGCTGAAAATTTGCTTTTAGGACTAATTAAAACCCCAATTCGGCTTCAACATATCAGATTGTTCTTCAAACTGTTTTTCAGTTTTCTTTTGGGGTTTCGAACTCTTCTAAGGGGGTGAAAACAGTTCGGACCGTTGTTGTTGTGTGTGGTTACTGATTTCAGATCAGTTTTATACCTGTTTCATGTACATCTACTGTGAGTACAAATTGGTTCTGTACTGATTTTGTGATTGTGGTTGATAGTCCAAGTGCTGGTTTTGACTGTAGTAACCCTAATTTTGAGACTTCTGGTTCTTGACCGAAATGGAGTTTAGGAATCAGGCAGAAGGCAGTATTGGGAACAACAGTTATGTGGTATGTGGGCATTGTAAGAAACCCAAACACACAAAAGAAACATGTTGGAAGCTACACCCTTATTTGGTCCCGGAAAAGTTAAGAAGCAAGAAGGGTAACGTTCATGTGGCAGTGCATACTAATTCAGCATCCTCGTCTAGCACAAGAGGCACATTCTTAGACCTTAGCCCCCGCCACATTTGTTTCCGCAAATTCAGGTACTCGAGCCTCAACCTGCCATGCCTCAGCTCCAGGTACCACTGAACCCTGTTGGGTAATAGATTCAGGTGCATCCGACCATATGACTAGCTTGCCTTCATTGTTTACCACTTATCATTTATCTTCTGGTAGGGATAAAGTATCTATTTCTGATGGCTCTCTTGTCCCCATTTCTGGCAAGGGTGACATCAAGCTATCGGATACCATCTCCTTGTCTTCTGTCTTACATGTCCCTAAGCTTGATACTAATCTTCTTTCAGTCAGTAGTATTACCAAACACATGAACTGCTCATTAACCTTCTTCACTGACCGGTGTGTTTTTCAGGACCTGAAGACGAAGAAGGTGATTGGGACTGGCCGTGAGACGAATGGGATCTATCTGCTCGGGGAGAGTTGTCGTCGGAAAGAGTCAGGGGACAAGAAGTCACTTGTTTCCCAGAGTGTGAGTTCGGTTTTGCTTTGGCATAACCGATTGGGTCATTTGTCTTTTCGGTCCTTAAGGAGTTTGTTTCCTAGTTTGTTTGTGTCTGTTGAGTTGTCCCAGTTGCAATGTGAAAGCTGTGAGTTTGCTAAGCATTGTAGACACTCTTATTCGTTGAGCAATAAAAGGAGCAATCGTCCTTTTGATCTCGTGCATACGGATGTTTGGGGGCCATATCACATTCCTTCCATGGGTGGGTATAGATATTTTCTGTTATTTGTTGATGACCATACCCAGTTTTCTTGGGTTTATCTTATGCGTTCACGAGATGAGGTTCCCGCCCTGACCCAAAACTTTCACCAAATGATCCTAACCCAATTTGATGCCAAGATCAAAGTTCTTAGATCTGATAATGCAAAGGAATACTTTGCTAAGCCATTGGCATCTTACCTTCTTACTCATGGGGTTATTCACCAGAGCACTTGCCCTCATACACCTCAGCAGAATGGGGTTGCAGAAAGGAAGAACAGGCACATCTTGGAGGTGACTAGAAGCATTATGTTTACCTCCAATGTCCCTATTCGCTTCTGGGGTGATGCTATCCTCACGGCGGTATATCTTATTAATCGGGTTCCTTCCCGAGTTCTTGATATGTCATCTCCTTTTTCCCTTCTATATCCAGATGAGGAGTTGTTCACTGTTCCCCTCAAAACATTTGGTTGTACCTGTTTTGTTCAGCTTCTCGGTTCCCATCACTCCAAGTTCGAACCCAAGGCCTCCAAATGCATATTTCTTGGTTATGCACAAACTCAAAAGGGTTATTGCTGCTATGATCCTGTCTCAGGGAAGAAGTTTGTATCCATGGATGTCACTTTCTTTGAGGAGACACCCTACTATTCTCGGGTCTCTCCTTAGGGGGAGAGTAGTGAGCGTGGAAATTTGGGTCATTTTCTTCAGGGGGAGTGCAGTGAGGGCAGGGTTAATACTGAGCGTGGAGATTTGGGTTCTTTTCTTCAGGGGGAGTGCAGTGAGGGCAGGGTTAATACTTTTGGGGCTGTTCCCTTACCTATTCCAATGGGTGATGAGGGCTGTAGTAGCGAAGGTGGTCAGGGGGATCGGGAGTTGAGAATCTATCACAGGCGATGCAGGTAGGTTGATCCCGATCATCAGCAGTCCCAACCAGCTCCAACCTCTTCTACGGCTCCAAGTCCAGATATTACAGTCCCAGGGCCCACAGAGACTCCTTCCATTGTTGCTACCTCACCCCCTGCAGATGACCTTGACCTTCCCATTGCCATCCGTAAAGGAAAACGGCATTGCACCACATCTACAGCCCACTGCATCTCTCAGTTTTTGTCCTATAATCGCCTATCTCCCTCCTACAGGTCCTATCTCACTTCCGTTGCTAATGTCCCTATTCCAAGAACAATGCAAGAAGCCCTATCAGTCCCGGAGTGGAGAGGTGCAATGCAAGTTGAAATGGATGCCCTGTTGAAAAATAACACCTGGGAGCTAGTTGACTTGCCCAAAGGAAAGAAACCAGTTGGATGCAGATGGGTATTTACTGTGAAGCACAATGCGGATGGTTCCATTGAGAGGTACAAAGCTCGGCTAGTTGCAAAAGGGTTCACTTAGACTTATGGTATAGATTACTTGGAGACATTTGCCCCAGTAGCCAAGATGACCACCATTCGGGTTCTATTATCCCTTGCAGCAAGCTACACTTGGCCTTTGTACCAAATGGATGTAAAATGCCTTCCTGAATGGGGACTTGCAGGAAGAGGTTTACATGCAGTTGCCTCCTGGATTCTATGATACAGAGGCAGGTAAGAAGGTCTGCCGGCTCAATAAGGCATTGTATGGTTTGAAGCAGTCACCTAGAGCTTGGTTCGACAGATTCAGACTAGCCCTTGGGAAGTTCGGTTATGTACAGGCCCAGTCAGATCATACACTGTTCATCAAGAGGGTGGAGTCCTCACTGACACTACTTGCAGTATATGTTGATGATATTGTGGTGACAGGAAATGACAGCCATGAGATTGAGTCCCTCAAACAGCTCCATCAAGAGTTTGAGGTGAAAGATCTGGGTACACTATGGTATTTTTTGGGTATTGAGGTTGCTAGATCTAAACAGAGGATCATTGTCTCTCAGAGGAAATATGTTCTAGATCTGTTGGCTGAGACTGGAAAGCTGGGTGTCAAACCTGCAGATACACCCATTGAACAGAATCACAGGATTAGTGCAGAGAGTGGGGAGCTGCTTGAAGACAAAGTTATGTTCCAGCAGTTAGTGGGAAAACTCCCATATCTATGTCTCACTCGGCCAGATATCAGTTATGCAGTTAGTGTTGTCAGTCAGTACATGCATTCTTCTAGAACCACGCACCTTCTAGCAGCAGAAAGAATATTAGCATACTTGAAGAGATGCCCGGGTAGAGGTATACTGTTCAAGAACAATGACCATATGAAGGTGGAAGTCTATACGGATGCCGATTGGGCTGGGAGTGTTGATGACAGAAGGTCTACCTCTGGATATTGTGCTCTTGTGAGAGGTAACCTGGTCTCTTGGAGGAGTAAGAAACAGAGTGTTGTCTCACGATCTAGTGCCGAAGCTGAGTACAGGTCAATGGCTAACGAAGTGGCTGAAATTCTTTGGCTGAGATCACTACTTGAGGAGTTGGGTATTGAGTATGAGAAGCCCCTGATGCTGTATTGTGATAATCAAGCAGCTATTAATATAGCACACAACCCGGGTGCAGCATGACAGAACTAAACATATTGAAGTTGATCGACACTTTGTACGAGAGAGGGTCTCATCACAAGAAGTGTGTCTCCCATACATCACCTCCAACATGCAGCTGGTAGATATCCTCACCAAAGCTGTACCACGGAAGAAGCTAGAAGCAGATCTATCCAAGTTGGGAATGATAAACATTTATTCTCAACTTGAGGGGGAGTGTAGAGAACACTGATGTGGGCCCCACAGCTACGGTCCCACTGTGTTCATAGGGTAGAAGGTGTTCTAGTCTTCCTAGGGTTAGCTATTGATCATTTAGTTGTTTCAGTTGTTATTTATTTCAGTCTTATTTTTGCTCTATTTGTTATGTAAAGACTAAGGGCAGATCTATCCTTTCCATGTAATGAGTATAACCTATAAATATTAATTAAAGTGGCGGCGGCAGAACATGAAGCTTCTGCTCCTCCTTTTCAACTCTTGTGTTCTATTGCTTCTCTTCCCTCTTCCTCCTCTTTTCTCTTTATCTTCTTTCTTTCGAACCTGAAATCCATTAGGGTTCAAAACTGATAACAGTCCTGAACTTCTACTTACCTGTTTCGTTCAGCTTCTCGGGCCTCATCATTCCAAGTTTGAACCTAAGGCCTCCAAATGCATTTTCCTCGGTTATGCACAAACTCAAAAGGGTTATTGCTGCTATGATCCGGTTTCAGGGAAAAGGTTTGTCTCCATGGATGTCACCTTCTTTGAGGAGACACCCTATTATCCTAGGGTTTCTCCTCAGGGGGAGAGCAGTGAGAGTGGGATTTTGAGTCTCTTTCCTCAGGGGGAGCGCAGTGGGAGTGAGGCTGTTCCTTTACCTATTCCACTGGGTGATGAAGGTTGTAGTGGTGAGGGTGGTCAGAGGGATCAGGAGGGTGGTCAGAGGGATCAGGAATTGAGAGCCTATCACAGGCGATGCAGGCAGGTTGATCCTAGTCATCGGCAGTCCCGGCCAGCTCCAGATCCAGAGCCTACTGAGACACCTTCCACTATTGCCACTTCCCCTCCTGTGGATGATCTTGATCTCCCTATTTCTGTCCGCAAAGGGAAACGGCATTGCACCACATTTACAGCTCACAGCATCTCACAGTTCTTATCCTATGATTGCCTATCTCCCTCTTACTGGTCCTATCTCACTTCCATTGCCAATGTCCCTATTCCAAGAACAGTGCAAGAAGCCTTATTAGTTCTAGAATGGAAAGATGCAATGCAAGTTGAAATGGATGCCCTGTTGAAGAATAATACTTGGGCACTGGTTGACCTACCAAAAGGAAAGAAACCGGTTGGATGTAGATGGTTATTCACTGTGAAGCATAATGCTGATGGCTCTATTGAAAGGTACAAAGCCCGGCTGGTCGCAAAGGGGTTCACCCAGACTTATGGTATAGACTACTTGGAGACCTTTGCCCCAGTAGCCAAGATGACCACCATCCGAGTTCTGTTATCCCTCGCAGCAAATCATTCTTGGCCTTTGTTCCAGATGGATGTTAAAAATGCCTTTCTGAATGGAGACTTACAGGAAGAGGTCTACATGCAGTTGCCTCCTGGATTCTATGATACAGATATAGGTAAGAAGGTTTGCCGACTGAACAAGGCATTGTATGGTTTGAAGCAGTCACCTAGAGCCTGGTTTGATAGGTTCAGATTAGCCCTTGGAAAGTTCGGTTATGTACAGGCCCAATAAGATCATACACTGTTCATCAAGAGGGTGGAGTCCTCTCTGACACTACTTGCAGTATATGTCACCTAGAGCCTGGTTTGATAGGTTCAGATTAGCCCTTGGAATGTTTGGTTATGTACAGGCCCAATCAGATCATACACTGTTCATCAAGAGGGTGGAGTCCTCTCTGACACTACTTGCAGTATATGTTGATGATATTGTGGTGATAGAAAATGATAGCCATGAGATTGAGTCCCTCAAACAGCTCCTTCATCAAGAGTTTGAGGTGAAAGATCTTGGTGCACTACGGTATTTTTTGGATATTGAGGTTGCTAGATCTAAACAGGGGATTTTTATCTCTCAGAGAAAATATGTTCTAGATTTGTTGGCGGAAACTGGAAAGTTGGGTGTTAAGCCTGTTAATACACCCATCGAACAGAATCACAAGATTAGTGCAGAGGGCGGGGAGCCTCTTGAAGACAAAGTTATGTTCCAACGGTTGGTTGGAAAGCTCCTATTATCTCTACCTCGCTCGGCCAGATATCAGTTATGCAGTTAGTGTTGTTAGCCAGTACATGCATTCCCCTAGAACTTCTCATCTTCTTGCGGCAGAGAGAATATTAGCATACTTGAAGAGATGCCCAGGTAGAGGTATACTGCTCAAGAGCAATAATCACATGAAAGTGGAGGTCTATACAGATGCCGATTGGGCTGGGAGTGTTGATGACAGAAGGTCTACCTCTGGATATTGTGCCCTTGTGGGAGGTAACCTTGTCTTTTGGAGGAGTAAGAAGCAGAATGTTGTTTCCCGCTCTAGTGCTGAAGCGGAATACAGGTCAATGGCTAACGGAGTGGCTGAAATCTTATGGCTGAGATCACTACTTGAAGAGTTGGGTATTGACTATGAAAAGCCCTTAATGCTGTATTGTGATAATCAGGCAGCTATTAATATAGCCCACAACCCAGTGCAGCATGACAGAACTAAACATATCGAAGTTCATCGACATTTTGTGCGAGAGAGGGTCTCATCACAAGAAGTGTGTCTCCCGTATATCACATCTAATATGCAGCTCGCGGATATCCTCACCAAGGCTATACCAAGGAAGAAGTTAGAGACAGACCTATCCAAGTTGGGAATGATAAATATCTACTCCCAACTTGAGGGGGAGTGTAGAGAACACTGATGTGGGCCCCACAGCAGTGGTCCCCACTGTGTTCGTAGGACAGCATGTGTAATTATTTGTTTCAGTCATAGTAGTGTCAGTTGGGATCAGTTTGTTATTTCAGTTGTTTATTTCAGTTTTTATTTACTTTATTTGTCATGTAAGTACTAAGGGCAGATCTGTCCTTTCCTCTATGTACTGAACATAACCTATAAATACTAAAGAGAATGGCGGCGGCAAATGAGTTAGAATCTGTCCCTCCTTTCAAACCCTTGTGTTCTCCTGTTTCTCTTCTCTTCCTTCTCCTTTCTCTCACTTTTCTTCTGCTTTTCTTAACCTAAAATCTATTAGGGTTCAAGACTGATTGCAGTCTTGATCTTCTACTTTAATTATTCACCCAGTTAAGGGCCTCTCTGTAAATTACAGAAATTAAGTTAATGAAAAGGAATTAGGGTGTAAGAAGAGATTAGATTCGAAAATCTCTTTCTGAACCCTTATTGCCGCCACCTTCTTCTTCCTCTTCTCTCTTCATGATTCTTTGTTTCTGCTGTTCTCTATCACTTTTTTGCACCTTTTTGAACAGTCCGTTTATTTTACAAGGTTGTTTTTCTTCTGAACCACAAATTGTCTTGGGAAGCTTTGTTGTCAATTTGGGCCCTAGGGTATTTTCATCATTTTATAAGTCATTCTGGTCAAGGGAACTAAGTGTGCATCTGTTGGGTTTTGGTCTATTAGGTGTTTTTGTAACAAAATTTATCTTTTGGAGGTTTGTTTGAAGTTCTTAAGGTGTTGTTTGTGAAGGGAGAACACTCTAGAGGCTTATGTGTAAATATTTTAGTTGGCTTCTTCAACAAGCCATCAAGTCTTATAAAAGAGAAGGGGATTGTTTCTGTATGGGTCTTTTTGGTTGTTTATCTCTTGTTTGAGCTGTAGGTCAGCCCTAGCTAGAGTTTTCAAGTATTGAGAGCTTGGGTTTTGAATTGGCTCATTTTGGTGCCTTCCAATCCTTCTATCACTACGTGTCAACACAAGAGGCCAGCTTGATGCCATTGTTACTGTAGCGGAACTGTTCCAATAGGAGTTTTACTTCAGGTTCAGCTAAAAATCCTACTTGTTTTGTTGTTTTCAGTTCAGTATTGTTGTGCTACATATAATTTGTTTTTTCTGTTTACATCATACCATCTTGTAATGTGTCATTCTAAATTGCATATGTACTATGGTGACTGACTGAGTTCCATGTTATAGCATATCATGATGTTAATTTTTGTATTGCACGTCAAATGGGGAGTCCTTACATGGGCGTGGATATTTAATATTTTTTTAGTGATGAATTTGATTATTCTTTAACAGTCTTAGTAAAAAAGCTTAGCATGTAGGTACAACTCCCTTTTTTATTTATATTTGGTAAATCTAATTTGTTTGTAGTTTTTGTTGTAGATAAGGAAGGAAGCACTATGGGCTTGCTTTTCTATGGAACCCAACTTTGAAGCAATGATTACGGTCAGTTTGGTATATAACTATGCTATATATATTGATTGTACATTGTTGGTCATTAATCTGATTGACGCAAGCTTTGGTTTCCATTATGAATTTGTATGCCATCTGTCTAATCTATGGCTAATCTCTTTTTCCTTGTTGGTTTTAACCATGTACCTTCTTCTAATCCAGAGAATTAAATAACCCTTCGTCTGCCTTGCTTTTAATTTGTGAATGGTATCTTTAATCTGGAGTTTTTTAGATGGCTTTACTCATTTCTCTTCTTTTTGATATTCCCCAAGTATTTCATTTTTCCATCCTGTACTCAGAATTGCACTTCAATTATCTCCCTTTGTCCCTATTTCCTATATTGCAGGATGTATGTGTCCCTTTGTCACATCTTGCAGAATTAATATCAAAATCCAAACAAGAGCTTCAAGCATCGTCATTAGTGTGGTATGTTAATTTCAGAATGCTATTATACAGAAAGGAACGAAGCTAAAAGATCTTATATTATTTTAGGCTTCTAAATATTGAAATTAATTCTCATAATGTGGTGACCTTGGTTTGCTATTCCTGACACCAGTACTATTATTGCTCATGCCGGTGATGGGAATTTCCACACACTGATTCTATTTGATCCCAATAAAGAAGAAGAACGGCAGGAAGCAGAGAGACTAAACCAGCTCATGGTCCAAACTGCCTTATCAATGGAAGGTACTGATAACATATAGGCAGGCTTTTAAAGTCTTCTTTTTCTGCTAACAAAACTGATATTGTTGCATAAGCAACATATTGAACATCCTTGATACAATACTATCTTGGGAACTGCTAGCTCTACTTTACAAGTGTCTTGGTTGTTTTTGATCAGAACTCAGACACAGAACTATCATTCATGAAACCACTTGTGTTTTAGAATGATTATTAACAGAAAAATAACCAAGAAAAATAAGGTAGAAGAGTAGATAGTAGAAGAGAGAAGCAGAAGAAAAGAAAAAGAGAGAACATTGAGTCATTGGGTTTCTTGTAGGAAGAAAGAAGAGAGACCACCATGCTAATATCGTATTAATGTATATTGTCCTTATTTTTCCTTTTGATCCTTGTATTTTTATATATTTATGTTTTGGTCCCTTAGAAGGGCCCTTTCCTGTAATTATTACATATTGTGGGCCTAATAATACTTGTGACTTTTGAGTGGGGTCATTCTGAATCTGGAGTGACACCCCGTACAGATTGTGTTCTTCCATTATCATTCTTCTAACAGGAATAAACCTTGGATTGACTGCAATAACCAAGAATAAATCTGGAGTGACACCCCAGCATGTGTCACGTGTATTTCTTGACCGCCGGCAGTGGGTACACCACAACTTGTCCTTGTTATCAACTTTCTTGGGATCACTCTTCTTTCCCACATTATTACCACCCATTGCAGCTAATGCCACCTATTGCTCCCCCTCAGTTGTAACCATCACACTCCATCTACTTTCCTCAAACTGAACAAGGGAATACATTTCTTGAACTAAAGGCAACTCTCTACTCCCCTAAATCTGACTTGTGAGAGGTTCATACACGAGGTTTTGTCCTAACAAGAAAGCAAAAACCCACTGCTGAGAAACCAACTTCTCATAGTCTTTAGCATCATCTTCATGTTTCCACTCTATAGTCTGATAGTAGTCCAACTCCTTCCATATCAAAGTAAGGGCTGAATAATAGGCTAACAAACTAAGGTTACCCTGTTTACAGGTTGAGGATTCAGCCCGCAACTGGTAAATTTTGGTATAGTTCTTTTGCTCAGAGTAGGTGGTTTTGGCCTATTCCCATATTTCACTAGCAGTCTCTACCCACATAAAGTTCTTCTTAACATCAGGTTCCATTGCTGCAAGAAACCATAACATCACCATACTGTTCTCCTAGTCCCACCTATCATGTTCAGCTGTCCCACTCTTAGGTTCTTTTTCTCTCTCATTTATGTAACCAGCCTTTCCCCTACCTATGACATAAGGTTTTACACTTTTAGCCCACTCCAGGTAGTTCAGGCCATTTAGAGAGGTAATTGGCATAGGAAACATCATATTTTCAATAGCTGTACGATGGGTTGATGTAATCCCAAATGAAGTAGAATCATCATTTACCATGAAAGAAAAGTTCTGTAGACCAAAATAGTAACCACTGCTGCACAAAGACTTGTCCTCACTCGATTACTTCCACTCACAATCACAAGTAGGGCACCAAACACCAAACAATTCTGCTTCCTAAATGAAAAAACACTGCTGAAATTCCACTGACAGCAATTAAATAGTCCAAGAAATTAAGTCCTGGTCACCATTGAAACACACACCACATATGCCAAGTAAACACAGCACATACCTGTGACAAAGAGGATCACACACCCCTGTACAGTACATGTACAAAGGTACAAACACCAAGAGAACAGCCTTCACAGCGTCGACTATCACCAACTAGAGTTTCCTTGGTGTTACGACCAAGGAAGAACCCAGAAAAACAAAGAATGACTGTTCTGACCAGTCCGATTAGGGTTTCTTGTCTTCACAGTCCAAGAAATCAGGAATCCGGGTGAAAAAAAATATGATTCAGAGAGGAGAAAGGATCCCTATCGCCTAGAATGATGCTCTGATACCATGTTATCTTCTAGAAAAGAGAGAGAAAGAGGAGAAGAGAAGAGAAGAAGAGAAGAAGAAAGCTGTTTGAGATCCAAAAATCTGGGCTGGCAGCACCCAGCCTTCTATTTATAATAACTGAGAAAATAAAAGGAGAAAAGTACATATTTGCCCCCGGTGGCACACCCTAACAAAAAACAATAAATAAAAGCTAGAAACATGCTGACAGTACCCTATAACTAACAGCAGAAATAATTCTAATAACAACTTAACAACAACAACCCCACGAAATCTCTCAAACCAAGCTCGAGGAGCCTGTTTGACCCCATATAAAGACTTCTAAGTTTGTAGGCTAAGTTAGGATCATCACAGTATGTTGGAGGAGGCTTCATGTACACTGTCTCACTGGACCAAGGTCCTTCATCTCAAAGAATTATCTAAGAAACTGCTTCAATTGACTGAAGCCATGTTGGAGGGAATCCAGGAAAAGTTGTGTTTCTAGCCAACAAGCATAAGGATCAAAACTGCTACCAAAGGTCTTAGTTCTGTGCAGTGTTGAGTGCAAGGAAGTTGGATAGAGTCCCCTGCTGCAAGAAGAAATTGTATAAATTGCAAAAAGGTTGGTTATATCATCATTCATCACTAAGTTTTATATCCGAACATCCAAGAAACCTGGTCATAAAACTCAGCAAGAACACCAAGAATCATACTTCTGTTGCAAATTCAGATTCCTCATCAAACTATAATAATGAATACTGACATATACATAAGCTAGTCCAGAGTATTATTTCTTCATCTATAAACCCTGCATTTCTGCTATTTGACTCTCTGGTAAACATGCTTTTTCTACAATTTCTTCCAATCCTATATGGGTCATTGATTCCAGTGAACCCAACACCTTGCTTATCATGTTTGGGGTATAAATAGGTTGTGTTATTCATGGATGATTGCACTAGATACACCCAGGTTTGTTTCTTAACTCATAAGAAATCTTTGGTATTTGGTTACTTTCACATCTTCAAAGCCATAATAGAAACTTATTCTTTGCAAAAATAAAAGTTCTGCATTCTGATTCAGAGAGAGAAAAGTGATGCTTCTTTTTCAGAAATATTTGGAAATACATGGTATCTTATTCCAATTTTCTTGCCTTGCTGCCCGACAAAAAATGGGGTAGCTGAAGGGAAAAATAGACATATTCTAGGGATGGTTTGAACCCTGTTAGATAGCTCACAGGCTCCTGCATCTTTTTGGATTTTAGATGTATCCACTTCTGTATACCTTATTAATCACGTTCCTTTATCTGTTTCATAAAAACTATTCCGCCCTACATGTTTTTGGTCGTGTTTGCTTTGTGCATCTTCCTCATGAATGCACAAAGCTATCACCACAAGCAACTTTGTGTGCTTTCATGGGGTATAGCTTTATTCACAAAGGATTTATGTGCTATGGAAAACAGGACCAAAGTAGCAATGCCCCTTTGACTATATGAGTATCCAAAAAACATAGATCAAATAACTTTGAGACAAAACTTACTCTTGTCCCAAGAATATGAATAAAGGAGGTACAGCCAAACACTTAAAGGAACAATAAAGAGGTCTCTCAGGATATACCAAATGCAAGGTTTTCTTTAACTATAAAACATGAGATGGCATCAAATTAATTAGATAGGTAATTTTACAAACATGGCCCTAGAAATGTATATGGAAATGATTACTAAATAGTTAAAGGGTGGGTTAGCCAAGGCCTAAACACACCCTATTCCTCTCATTGATTTCTATCTTCTCTTCTTTTCCTTTCTTTGTTCTTTCTCTCCATCTCATGTTCAACCATTTTTCTCAGCTTTTTATATATTGTTTCAAGTGAATAACATATAAATGAATAATCAACCACATAAACAAAAAAGCATAAGAACATTAGGAGCTAATTAACAATTTAGTAAGTATTTATACATAAAACACTACCCCTTCGAAGATGTTCAAAAATAGACATCACATCATATAATCACAAATACACGCATAAAATATACATATACATTAATATATATCTACATACATGGATAAGGCATTTCAAAGTGTAAGGAATAGTCCTTTAACTTTTCAAACATGAACCTCAAGGTTGAGCCAGGAGACATATACCTTTTAAAACACTGATCACTCAAGTAGTGCCAATGGTTATGCCAACTAATTGGTTGTGGAATCATGCAATGGATGTATATAACGAATCTTCTATGTCAGGGTACATCTGACACACTATGCCAAAGTACCAACTACAGAGTATAATAGAAAAGAAAAAGAGTGCACTATGTGTGAAATTTATTAATGTTTGTGTTTTAGATTGTTAAAAAATTCTCTTATTTTTGTACTATAAAGCATATTAAGGATGGATCTATGATTCACTCTTCATTTTCTGCACCCTTGTTTCTTGTCAATCTAGTTTTATTTGTTGTCCTATAACTGAACAGGTACATGCACTGGGGAACATGGTGTTGGCACTGGGAAAATGAAGGTACATATTCCACTATTGTTTTTTAATGTGACATTCTGTACAGTATTAACACTGGTATACCGCATACCTTGGCTATAAACCAAACTAATCATCATGATAAACAAAATTGCAGTGGAAAGAGAGGAAAAGTTTCAGTCTTGAAATTCAAAAATTTTGATCTTGATCATATCAAGAAGCATTGCAAGTTGAAACCCTTCTCAATGAGAAAACTATTCTCTACTAGGGTTCAATCATGTGATTTAGACCATTTCATATCAGACGTAAAACCAGTAGTGGTTAAGTTGAGAAGTTTCCACAAGCGCAGCAACCAGCTGTGGTAGTTCACGCCCAAAATTCCTAGTCTCACACTTGCAACAATGGACCAAAGATGATACAGTTTCAATTCATACTAAGCTTCCTTCCTCAGAATGTAGCAATGATTTGCCACCAGTAGCACCTCCTTTTGATCGTCTTTGATCCACCAAGATAGGTTGCAAAAGCTGGTCTTGGACTGACTTCAATAGGTTGAGAAGAAGATTTCCAAAACCCTAGAACAATTCTAGTATTCTTGTAATCTTTAAAGGTTGAATTAGAGAGCAATAGAGAGTGAACGAATCAATCACAATGCTGGTTGATCTTAAGACACCTATTTGAATTGCTCATTACATTCCCTTATCCAATTTGGAAAGGGCTGTTAGTTAGAGAATTTCTAATTCAACCAAGATTTGGCTGGTCAAACTAGTCAATGTTCTAATCTTTTGTTTTTTGAAGAATAATAAGAAATTCATTAAAAGAAAAAAGAGAATACAAAAGGAAGGTAATAAGTTATCCCCTGAGAGAAAGAGAAAAACACTAAGACACAGCTTACAACCATCGAAACCAGACTATAGGAATAAACAGGGACAAAAACCAGACAACACCAGACTCTCCAAACAACTCCACATACCTCCTCCACCTGCTCCGAAACCAAGCAACACCTTGAAAATCCATCTCCCTAATCCTCCCCCTCAAACACTTCCTCTTGCCCATCATCATCTTCATCCCAAAATTCTCTGCCTTCCCCAATTACACCTTTATCCGTCCTCTCTTTCCTCTTTCTCCTGTCAAACTCCTCAGAGGCTTTCCTAGCAAACTCCTCACCACCCCAAAAAACTTAGCCAAGGCTTTTGCTAGCCTCTACATCTCTCTCAACAATGTTTTCAATAGGTAAACTTCCAGACCTCTTTTCTTCAAAACTTCTATCAAGAACTCCCACCTCTAGATCGAAACCACTTTCACTGTCTTTTTCTTGCTTCGGAACATCGCTTGCTTCTGCCTCACTGTCAAAGTTACTAGAAAATAACCAGAATTCAACTGTCTAACCTGAAAAGAATTCTTTGGTAGCCATTCTGCAAAAGCCCAGTCCCCTACAGCTTTCTCATCTGAATTGATGAATTGACCTACCAAACTCCTTTCCAACAGCATAAGATGATCGCAAATGTCTCTTGAGGAATCACAATCACCTCCTTCGTTCTGCAATAGCTCAGTCCCCTAATCCTACCCACTTCCTAATTCTTCAAGGGAGAGTGAGAATGGTTCTTGTATGGTGTGGGACACACAAGTTTCCAATTTGAATCAAATCAACTAATATGCAAGTCCCTCCTTTCCAGTATAAGGTGGGACCCACCAAGACTGAATTTTCTTCTTTCACTAAGGACAAATCATCCTAGGTAGTTGGGCCCAAGGACAAATTGTATCATATCAGGTCCGAAACACCCCCATTTTTAATAAATATATATATATATAAACCAAATTTTGAAAAAAAAAAACTAAATAAAACATAAAAACTGCATGGTATAACCTTGCTCTGATACCAACTTGAATAAAAAGAAACAAAAAATATCTGTTTTTTTATGTGATTCGGAGAGAAAAAGAATAAAGATTAACCCTGAACCAAAGAGAAGAAGAGAGAAGAAGAGAAAAGAGGTTAGTTATGTCTGGCCGCCCCACTAATTCTTATTTATACTTGTAACTTAACAATAGGTAGAATTCCTCTAATAAATAAATATGGCCTAACTACCATAACTGCCATGAAATAACCTAAAGAAATAAACAAAAATAAAGTGTGGGACCACACACTAACAACTATCTCTACAATACTTTTAACCTTGGTTGGGCCTCTAATTAGGCCCATTAATGTCTAAAATGTTAAGCTTGGGTTCCACCGCCCCAAGTACCTAAGTCCATTTACTATCTAATAGTAACTACTTAGAGCTTTACCACTCTAAAAGCCCAAGTCTTCTTGGTTCAGCCCATTTAAATTATTATCAGTTAATATCAGCCCAATATCTCACTTGAAATTAATCTCTCTACTCTCAACACTCGACACTGTATTTGGGGAAGGACTTATTCCCTCTAAGTCAATATGACAAAGTGTCCAGCTTCCTACTACCAGTGGATTCAGGCATCCATCACAAGAAGCTATACCAAATGTTCACTATGTCTCAACATAGTGACAGATCTTATCACATTGATCACCTGGTCAATTACCAACTTGAACTACTCCAACATATCCAGGTATTTGACCAAAAATGATCTCACTGGTCAGTATATCAAAGTAATTGAGACTGATACTCAGAAAAGTATCAATATCAAGTCTAGGGGTTAAATGCAATAATCAATTGTTCCACTAATCACAAAGTCCAAGAACAAAGAAATGGTCCAAATTTAATGTTTCTTAAATACACCTCATACCTTAGGTCACAACCCAAGAAGCTGAAACTCACTACTACTCCACTACATTGGATAGTATGAAAATGTCAAACACAGCCTTAAGTCTTTATTGAAATAATTGTGCAATCTGAAACATAATACTAATATAAGATAAGGGGTAATTAGAAAAACATACAAATGAAATAAAAGTTGGCTTTTATTCATAATCAAGTCAATGTACAATTCATGCATTGGAGCTGAGGGCATATACTGTTTAGCAGGTCATGCTTTAGAAATGCATTTTCCTTGGTTGCTCACAATTTTCTTTGTATTCAGTACCTTGAGAAGGAACTTGGAATGGAGAACTTGAGAACAATGAAGAGAATAAAAGCAGTTTTAGATCCCAACAATATCATGAACCCAGGAAAGCTGATTCCTCCTCATGTTTGTTTCTAGGCTCTACATGTACATGTATATTCATGTTTTCGAACATTCTTCCTTGAGGTTACAGAAACTGCATGTCTGTAGTAGGAGCCTCTATGGCTTCACCAAATTGAATTTCATGTAGAGTTTGCAAACTGCACTTTTCTTAGTTCTCCTAGTTAGGTTTCCTATCTGTTTTCTGTGGCTAGAAATTTTGTTCCTTGTGAATATGTCAACTAAGAAATGCTTTCCTGCAACAATGTCAACTGGATGGAGGGTCTTGGTCTAATGGTGGCGCTCCCAGCTCCAATGGCTATGTTCACATGTATACACATGGAGAAGGGAAAGTGCATTTCTGTCCTAAGCCACAATGGTACTTGAACTCGTTGATTTAGCTCTCAAAGATCAGTTATTGGATTATGATATCGTCCAATCAGTGCAAGAGGTTTGAGGGTTTCACCATGCTTTGCTTTTTCATTCCTATCCTACAGAAGTTGAAGTGGATCTGCTTACCAAAAGAAATGGTTGCACATCAGTGGGATGATAAGTTGATCAAACAACATACTATTGGATCAAAATTAATCTTTGAAATTTGTCTATTACTATTTACTTTGTGGCAGATACTAATTTTCAGAAGACATCCAGTCGCCAATATGTACAAGTGCACACGAAAAAAAAAAAAAAAAAAAAAAACTTTGAGAATGAATTTGACATGATCTATTATCATCTATAGATAGGGGTTGAAATGGTGGAGAAAGTAAAGACAGATTTGGTAGAGCTATAGATACAAAACCTCTCTTTCAAAAGGTAAAAATGCCATCTATATATATGAGCTGAATACCTCATCATCTGTAAAACCACAAAATAAATGCCCTGCAGAACACTTGATGACAAGAGGGGTCAAAGGTATTCTGGTTATTATTTGAAAACACTTGAATCCATTATTAAGAGCAACAACCATTATTTGCTTTTATTGGTTCTGGGTTGGATTGGTTTGCAGGGCCATCATTTCGAGCTTTTAGTTATTGAATCCCTTCACCTGATTCATCCCGGAGGGTTAAATGCAAAGTGGGGATTATCTGTACTTGATGGCTGTGTTAGGGACGTGTATCATAACCCAAGGTTCTGAAGCGTATCGCAAGGTTCAAAAAATTGTTACGTATCGGCCGATACATATTGTATCAGGAGCACCCCAATATGCCCTACAGAGGGTTTATCGGGGTTCTGACCGGTTCAGGGGTAGAGAAGCCTTAAACCAGCCCCCCTGAATTGGTTTTGAAAAAAAAAATCTAAAGAAAAGTAAAAAAGGTTTGATACTGCCCAATATGCCCCTACCGGTGTATCGGGCGTATTGATATTTAGAACTTTGACGTATCATATTGGAGCTTTCCCAATGCACCCCTCCGGGGGGGTGTTTCAGGTAGGCAAGTGGTTTAGGGGGAAGACCAGCTTTAAACCGGCCCCTCTGAACTAAATTCAAAAAAAGAGTATCGACCAGTATCGATACTTTGAACCTTGTCATAACCACTCCAATCTTTCACTTCATGTGCATGGCTGATGTGGGGCATTATTATTGGTTAAAGAGACCCTAACACAGCCATGAACTGCAGCTAATCCAGATTCATAAAATACCCCAGCTGACTGTATATAGGCATGACGTTAATAGCTCGCGATCTGATCATAATATCTTTATAGTGTAGTCCATGCTAATCATCCATATTTTTTACTAGCTTTAGACTTCTAGTGAACCTCATTCTCATCCATCAGACAATGGACATGTTAGGTGCTTTTTGAGCAAAAGGTAAAAGAGAGGTTAAAAATCAGTCTCGTGAAATATATCCGGTAGGGAAAAACTGGATACATATTGCTACACACCATGGATAATAGATAGATTGACAATATTAATTCTATAAGGTACAAATGTTTGAGAAACATAGCAACCAATGATGGTTCAGTTGGTAAGTTCCCTCGCAAGTTGTATGGAGACATGGATCCTATTGCTACTAGTGTTTGGATTATGGATAAGGGGGTAACAACCAACATATACCAACATGTGGGAAACATCTATACTATATAAAGCTTATATTGGCCTTGGTTGTGGTGCAAAAAGTTAAATTTGGTTATTATAATGTTAATTAACATATTTACCCTTTAGGCCTTGTTCATTTACAATTTTGTAATTTACTCAAGTAAATGTTTTCTCAATAAATTCACATTTCACTTACCTATGTTATTTTGATTCCTAAGTAATATCATTAATTTTTTTACTCATAAAAAGTTAATGCTAAAATAGGAAAATTTATTTATTATTTTTATAATTTTTTCTCAATACTTACCCACTTGGGAGATGGGTAAATTTTACCTGAGTAAATGAGGCTCTCTTTACCTTGGGGCCTAGTAATTAATGCAAAAAGAATGTTGTAAAGTTAGTTAATGGGAAAGTGATACACATTGACAAACTCCCCCCCCCCCCCCCCATTTATCAGTAAACTAATGAGGCCTTACATAATACATCAACCAAGATTCTACAACATATTTTATATTGTCTTTTACAAATTACTATAGGCAATGTTTGAAATATGAATAAGATGCATCCGATATGGGGCACATTGTATCAGTGTCGACCATAAGCGGCACAAGATACACTACGACCAGAAGTGTATTCTATCAACTATTCATATCAGGGCATATTAGGCTAATACGGGTGCATATAGTTACATATTGCATGTATACACCAATATGAACCAATACACCATGTCCTTCTACTAAAAATTGAGGATAGAACGATTTGGACCTAGGTTGCCTAACTTTTATTAACTTTACTGTCTACATGTAATTAAAAAATAATATTATAAATTAATATTTTATAAATTAATGGAATAAATAATCTATCAAATTAATCACAAGAAATGTATACAAATAAAATATTAATAATAGAACAATCATTTAAATTTGAACATGATAAGTATACAAAAAATAAAAAGTGTTTACAAAATATTCTAGAATATAATATTAAATTGAATTTATCAAATCTAATAATCTACATTTATCTCAAAAAAATAATTTTTAATTTTAGAAAAATTATAGGAAAAAATATTTATAATGGAATAATAGTTTTACTAATTAAAAAATAGGGAATAGAATTTGATATGTATCTTAGAAATTTTAATAGATTTGATATGTTTTAAATTGAGATTATATATTTTTATAAATTATTAGTTGATATTTTAATTTACATTTGAGAATTTAATATTTGGTTGACTTTTTTGTTAATGTAAAAATAGTAAAATAGAAAATAATTGATATAATAATTAAAATATAATATGTACTAATGGTGTATGGCTTGGACTCTTAATTGATGCATTATCAATAAAATTGTATGACATTTATGCATTAGGGATGAGTAGCCCGCACTTGGTACCGAAACCTCGCGCCAGGTTCAATAAGGAGTTGGGCGCAGTTCGTACAAGTCTTCACCTCCCACTTTGTCACCAGTATAGTCCAGAGGGAAGGAGAGTCCAAGAAAGCCTCCTTAGCATAGTCCAGAGGGAAGGAGAGTCCATTTGGAACTACATCAAGCGGTTTAATGACGCTTGCTTGCAGATCCCTGACCTAGACCCTGCAATTCGGCTCACTGCGGCCAAGCAAGGCATCACCCACAAGGAGTTCAAGTGGCACGTGGTTGTCAACCAACCAAGGACCGTGACCGAGTTCCTCGAACTCGCAGATCGGTTCATAGGGACAGAGGAGGAGATCAACCAGAAGGGCGAGCAGGCCCTTGAAAAAAGGAAAAGGGAACTGGAGCCCCCAGCTCCAAGTGACAGCAAGAGGAAGAAGGACCAAGCTCGAGGGGCAAAGCCAATTCAGCCTTTGCGAGCTCCGACGGTAGAAAGGGACTACCCGCCCCTCAACGCAAAGCGGGTCGAGATCTTCTTGGCGATCATGGATGCCCCATATGTGAAGTGGCCACCTCGACTTAAGGCCGACCCCAATGTTAGGATTAAAAATTTGTATTGTAGTTTTCATAGAGATCACTGTCATAGTACCGAAAATTATAAAAACCTCCGCGACGAGATAGAAGAACTCATCCATCGCAGATATCTGAGAAATTTTGTACAGAACAATAATAATAATAAACCAGGTCAGCAGAGGGAGCAGAATAAAGAGGCTCCCGAATTCAGCAGACAAGCAGAACAGCCGCAGAGGCAGCCTCCCGATGAGAGACTAGTCCGAGGGACCATACATGTAATTGTCAAAGGATCAATTGTCGCGAGCTGCACTTCGACTACAGCTCGGTCATCAACCCGCGAGGCCGCCAAGGAAGAGCTTAACCCCCCGAAGCGACTAAGGGTGGAGGAACCGATCTTCACAGAAGACGATGCGCGAGGGGTCCATTATCCCCATGATGACACGCTGGTCATAAAGATAAAGATCAACGACTTCGAGGTCAGGCGCGTCCTAGTCGACTCGAGCAGCTCGGCAGACATTCTCTTCAAGGCGGCCTTCGATCAGCTACAGCTCCAGGAAAGCGACCTAAAGCTCGCAAACACTCCACTTGTGGGATTCAGCGGTGAGGAGGTCAGTCCTTTAGGGAGAGTCACTGTACCTGTGGAGGTCGGCACCTGGCCTTGTGTGGTAAGGCTCAACCATGAGTTCCTGGTGGTCGCGACCCCCGCCCCGTATAACGCAATAGTAGGTCAGCACATCACCCACACCTTACGAGCAGTAGTCTCCACTTACCACCTGGCGATGAAGTTCCCTACAGACTTCAGAGTCAGAGTGACGCGAGGCGATCAACTTGAGTCCCGCAAGTGCTACGTAGTCGTCCTCAAAGGAAAGGCCAAGGTAGCAGACAACCTCGAGCTAGAACGACCTATGGAGCAATTCGCGAAGTGAGCCACACTCACCGAAGAGACCATACCCATCCCGGATTTGGCAGAGGACCCATCTCGGGTACTTCAGATCGGTGCTTCTGTTGAGGAACCCCTGCGGTCTCAACTGGTAAGTTTCTTACTCGGAAATTTAGATGTTTTTGCATGGTCAGCGGCAGAAATGTCCGGCATAGACCCCAGCATTATAACTCATAGGCTTAACAGTGATCATGTAGTTAGACCCGTTAGACAGAAGAAACGCAACCTAGCCCCAGAGCGATGGAGGGTGGTCGACGAGCTCCTTATAGCCAATTTTATCAGGAATGTTCATTACCCGAGCTGGGTGGCCAACCCCGTTTTGGTGAAAAAGGCTAACGGTAAATGGCGCATGTGCGTCGACTACACCGACCTGAACCGAGCTTGCCCAAAGGGTTGCTTCCCACTTCCCAGGATCGACCGTCTAGTGGACACGACCTGGGGGCACGAGTTGTTGAGCTTCCTGGACGCCTATTCGAGCTACAATCATATCAAGATGAACCCAGCTAACGAAGAGAAAATTGCCTTCATAACCGAGTTCGGCCTGTACTTTTACAAGGTCATGCCCTTCGGGTTGAAAAATGTTGGGGCCACTTTTCAAAGACTTGTAAATAAACTGTTTGAGCCACTAATTGGCAAAAAAGTAGAGTGTTATGTAAACGACATGGTCGTCAAAACCCAATTTTCACATGATTTAATACAAGATTTACATTCAATTTTTGAAATCTTGCGTAGATTTAATATGAAACTAAATCCGAACAAGTGTGTCTTCGGTGTCACCTCGGGTAAGTTCCTAGGGTACATCGTTAACCGGCAAGGCATTGAGGCCAACTTGGACAAAATCAAAGCCATCCTAGAAATGAGACCACCCCGAAAATTGGAGGTTCAGAAGTTGAACGGCCGGTTAGCCGCTTCATGTCCAAGTCAACAAATCGCTGCCTGCCCTTCTTTAAGGCCATAAAAAGCAAAGGATTCGAATGGACCAAAGAGTGCCAGCTTGCGTTCGACGAGCTCAAAAGGCACCTCGCCAACATCCCAGTCTTAACCCAACCCGAAGAGGGTGATGTTTTAGATTTATACCTCTCGGTAAGTGACGAGGTGGTCAACTCGATACTAATAAGAGAAGTAAATCAGGTCCGACGACCCGTCTATTATGTTAGTAAAGTGCTGCAGGGAGCAGAGACAAGGTACCCAGAGATAGAAAAGTTAGCTTATGCACTGGTCATAGCAGCCCAAAAGCTCCGCCCATACTTCCAAGCTCACACCATCGTTGTCCTCACCAACAAACCTCTGAGGCAAGTCTTGCTCAAGCCCAAGGTCTCGGGAAGGCTGACAAAGTGGACCATCGAACTCAGCGAATACGAACTCCAGTATAAGCCGTGAACTGCTATCAAGGCCCAAGCCTTAGCAGATTTCGTTGCAGAAAGCACCTTTAGCTCCGAAGTCACAAAGCAGTCCAGTGTGTTATGGGCAGACGAGCTGCCCAGTGTATTATGGGCCTATCGTACCACGGAAAAGACCGACACAGGAGAAACCCCCTTTAACCTCACCTATGGCACCGAAGCAGTCATTCCAGCCGAGATCGAAGTTCCCTCGCTGAGACTAGAAGCGTATGATGACAGGGCAAATGAAAACGAGTTACATACCAACCTCGACTTACTTGACGAAGTATGGGACCTCGCATACATTAGGACCGCGGCCTACCAGCAAAGGGTAGCTCGGTACTATAACACCAGGGTCAAAAAGTGGACTCTCCGCGTTGGCGACTTGGTTCTCCGTAAGGTTGTGGTGCCTGAGCCCGGTGTTGGTAAGCTCGGTCCAAACTAGGAAGGACCCTACCGAGTAAAGCGAGTACTCGAGGAAGGAACATACGAGCTCAAAACCCTAGAAGGGAAACAAGTACCTCGGGCATGGAATATTGTCAACCTAAGGCAGTATTACCTATAAATAATTGAGTAGGCCACGTGTCACTCTCAGAGCCTAAGGGCCAAAATGCCGAGCTCACAAAGACCTCGGCACAATAAAGCCCAGTCGCTTCTACGCCATGGGCGAACTCCAAAAGCAAACCACGAGTCACTCTCAGGGCTTAAGGGCCAAAATTTCGAACTAACAGACTTCGGCATAATAACCTAGCCGCCTTTATGACACAAACAAATTCTAAGAGTGGCTAAAGCCACTCCCCCCCCTAGCCAAGGGGCTAAAACACCGAGCTGACCAAGGAGCTCGGCACCACAGTACATAATGTATCGAGGGTGCAAGCAGACCAGTAGATTCTGCGACGCTTAACCCACCTCGGTGTACAACCAAAAGAAAGTTCGGGCATATGCCTTACTATGTCAATCACCTCGATGTACGCTATAAGACAGTTCGGGCATATGCCTTACTATGTCAATCACTTTGCACACTCAACTATGATAATTCGGATAAAACAACACTTGGAAAAGAAAAGTCAATTTCATTAACAAGTAAGTTTTGTACAATGAGCTCGACAAAAAAAAAACAACAGACTAAGCTCGCAGGCTCAGAATACAGAAAATAATCACTTCGAGGGCTCTTCATCTCCGCGCGGGACCTCCTTGAGAGCTTCAGGCTGATCAGGGGCGTCTGCTTCTTCGTCACCGTCCTCCTCCTCGAAATCCGGATCCTCTGTGGCTTGACGAGCTATCTCATTCGTGATTCGCGAGGTGGTGATGGCGCTTGTGTCAAACTCGAGGTATGTGTGCCTTATCAGCCACCTGCTGAGCTTGAACCCCTTGCGGTAGGCCTCCCCTAGAATGGCATCGAATTTGTCAGACTAAATGTACTCCGCGACGGCCTTGACCTTTGTCTCCTCTATGGCTTGAGTAAATATCTCAGTCTTCTCCTCGATGTCAGCCTTGAGGAACTCCACCTCGTGCAGGAGGGCCTTCTTGTTCTCCTTAAGGCCTTCCGCCTCTGCCTTGAGGGCGTCCAACTTGCCCCTCAACGCACCCTTCTCGTGTGCCAGCTCCGCTTTGAGGGCCTCCACCTCGCCCCTCAGCACGTCCTTCTCACGTGCTAGCTCGTCCTTCTCCGCTGTCAGCGCCGCAATAACGTCCTTCTGGGCCCTGGTGCCGCTCTCCAACCGGTGGATTTTCTCGCGAGCTGCCCTCAGATTAGTATGAGCTGCGCGGGATGACTCCTCGGCGGTCAGAGCCCGCTTCAGGTTCCTCTCGGATTGAAGAGTTAGGACGTGCACGGCGGAATTCGCCTGACAAAGAAAGTTGGTTAGTACCGAAGAAACATATGTATAAAAGAAAGGGAGAAAAAAGGGAGAATTTACCACCATAGTGTGGGTAGCATCTCGGGCTCCGAGCTGGGCAGGGGCGAGCAGATCGGCTCAGGCCGAGATTTCCTTGAAATAAACGGCTCCTTTGCTTTTCCGAAGGCCGCACTGGGGGACCAAGATACTTCGGCCCCCATTTGGGCTCCCCGAGCTGGAGACCGCCATCTCGGCTATACGAATGGGCTCGGCGGAGACCTCAGTTGCTATGTCGGCAGCCCCGGTGATAATCTCGGGCTCAGCTACTACCATCGTAGCGGGCTCGGCCGAGGTCTTGGGCTCCCGAGGTGGTATGGACTTCTCCACGTCAATGATCGGAGGAGCGCCAGGGAGCTCGGGCTCGGAAGAGGGAGCTGGTGGAAGCTTGGACTCGGGAGTGGGGGCTAGCGGTGACTCGATGCGAGCTCTCTTAACAGCTCACTTCTTCCATCCCTTCATATGCTTGAAGAGTCTATCCCCCTTAAGCTTATCCGCTTCCATGGGACCTGTAACAGAGCTTGGCATTAGTACTCGAGTAAAAGAAAATGAAGGTGTAAGCCAAACAACTAAGGTACTAAGACTACCTACCCGGGCTCAAGCAAGCCTGGATGAGCTTGCTCTTGGTGATGTAATCCTTGTAACAACATCCGATCTCAGCCCACGACTGGAATGTCTCCCTTGTCTTCTTGTCAAGGACGATGCCGGGGTCTTGGATAGCCAGTGAGTGGGGAAGGGCCACCCCGCGGGGTTCCGGACTACGAAGTAGTCCTACTTCCAAGCCGGGATCTTGCTCGGGAGCTTATGCATCAACTTGAAGCCCAGGCAAGGGGACAAGTAATAGGCCCTCCTGTGCTCGGGGAGAACGCATGAAGCACTCTTCTTTATTATGATGATGGAACAGAATATGTCCAAGTTCAGGGGGAGGACATACTCGTAGTAGAGGAAGATGGTCCCGACCACGTTACAAACCGAGTTCGGGTGGAGCTGGTCTATCGTAACGTTAAAATGGTTCAGGACCTCCACTATAAGTGGATGGAAGGGAAGGCGGAGCCTAGCTATGAGCTGCTCCCGGAAGATAACGACCTCGTCAGGGCCATGCTCCCATGGGAAGTTACCCGCAGGTAAACTGTAGGTGTACTCCCCGGGCAGGTTGTACTGCCGAATATGGTAGCGGAGCCTCTCTAGGGTCATAATAGAGGGTCCGAACCTGTTCGGCATTCGACCTCGGTGAGAGGTGGACGCCAATTTACCCGAGGCCTCCTGAGCCGAGGTACCCACCTCAGGCTCGTCTAGCTGACTATCGAAGGAAGACATAACTAACAGAATTAAAGAGGAGCTAGGGTGACTCACCATTGAAAGATGAACCGGAGTGGGAAGAACTGACCCGAGCTGGAGGCTTTGGACGCGAGTTCAAGACTACGACTGAGGATTTGTGGCGAAGGAAAAATGGCCAGGACCCCCGCTATTTATAGCCACTATACTCGGGCATCAACGGTTGAGATCAAAACGATCTGACGGTCCTAATGAAAATCGGTTGCGCGACCCTCGAGGCGAAATCGGTTTAGTGCATTTTTTGACGTCTGTGGAGTCCATAAGTCGTGTGACGTCCGCACGTAGATCGTACGCGACCCGAGCTGTGCTCGGTAGAGCCGAGCAGAGAACCGGTCCAACCGATGAGCTGGCAGACAGGAAAGCTTAGGCCCCGAGCCAAATCCACCTAGCAGACCGCGAACTCCCCACAGTTGGGACAGGAAAGCTCTAGCTCGACCTCGTAGCACGGGGACACGTGGACATGACCTGGCATAAGTGACAACTCAACGCGATAGCCTGGCCACAAATCGGCGTAACAAGCTCGTCGAGGCCCGACCAAACGACTCGGCGGGTGTGACAACTCGCCGAGAAGCACGGCCCAACTCGCCCCAAGCCTGAGGGTGGAGCGCCCCGAGCTCCCTCCGTGCAAAGGGCCCTGAGCTCCCCTTGAGACCCGAGCTCCTCCTGAGGGGCTCCGAGCTCTCCCTCCCTAAGAAGGGAGCACCCCAGCTTTTGGCTAAGTGTCCCAAGGGAGAAACACCTCGGGACAGCACCGTCGAGACTCCTGTTCGTACTTGCTTAAGGCTCGCCTCTAGTGCGAGCACCTCGGCGTACCGTTACACCTCGGTGCAAGGCAACCAGCCCCAGGCGGTTCGGTGCAATGTAGCTCGGCAGCCTACAGGGAAGATCCGCCTGACATCCATACCTGCCGGATCTGGTGGCAGTGCCCACATCTCTTGCCAGGCAGTGTCGTGTCTATCGTCTCTGAAAAGCATAGCACGCCTGACGAGTCTGTACCCTATAGCAGCAGCCTACACCTACCACCTCAGCCCTGGCAGTAAAGGCTAGGGCAGTGGCAGTTACGCCTGATGTGACTGAGCTCCGGTATAAGAGGACCCCGACCCTCACGAAGCAAAGGTATTGAAACTAGCACTTTCAGCACTCTTAACTCTCTGTGTTTTCCTTGAGTTTTTCTCAGAGTTCTAACTTAGTCATCGGAGTGTTCCCGCCAAGAGAGCTCCCCGGAAATCCTTCACGTTCCTCTTCATCTCAGGTGTTGTCTATCACAGTTAGGAGCCAAGTTTCAGCCAGGTCGGAGTGCCCAGACCGTACTACATCAATTTCCATGCAACATCTCTCCCAGCTAGATGCCATGTTTTCCATGCATATTCTATTCCTTCATTTCCATTCATGTAGTTTCTCATCCCTTCCCTTTCACCACCCTTGGTTAATCTGATTCTTGGTATTTCTGGTTGCACTTTTTATTAAACAAATATACAACAAAACTCAGATAGAGAGCTTTCTATGAATTTGGGTCTTGTGATTCTTCAAAAGGGATGGTCTAAATCTAGTTTTTATGTTTATGAACACAATCATTGATATCTCCATCTAAGTTCTGAATAAATTGATGAACAAATGTTGAAACTTAAAAACAAGGTCTACCCAAAAACGATAAGGAAAGAAATCAAAATAAATGATACCAGAACATGACAACAATTGTGATGATAAGACTATCTATGGTTTTAATGTCAAGCTTGTAGATCTTGTCCAAGTGTGAAATGTCTCTGAATTCTTGCAGGTCTCAAAATTCCTACTATTGTATTTCTGTTATGCGGTTTTAGAGAACAACGAGCAAGCCACATCTTCTCTCGTCGTCATCTTCCTATGTTTCTAGCAATAAAATCCCATGACTGTCTTGTCCACTTTCTCAAACAACATCAATGGTAGCCATCATCTAAAAAGAGAAGAGGAATAGAGAAGGGGGAACAAACGAAGAGATTGAAAGAACAATGAAAAAGAGAGAGGAAAATGGTCGTATGGGTGGGTTTTAATGAAGGGCAATTTGGTCCTGAAAATTAAAAACCTCTCCCACTCACCGTCTTTGCAGTTATTTTGAAAAGATAACTAAATTTGTCAAATGAGCAAACTTTGTCATTTAATATGCAAAAATCCCTTTTGTAAATGTTACATTTTACATTAATTATTGTATACATTCAAATATTAAAATAAAAACAAATGATTAAGTAACTTAATGGTCAAGTGAGACCATGGCCTTTGTAATCATGGGTGCTTGGGTTCAAATCTTTACATCTCCAAAAGTATTTTGGGGTTTATTTCAAGGCAAGTTTGGTTTCAAGGCAGGTTTCACCAAAGTCGGTTCTACCAAGGCCAACCAAGGTCAATTCATCGATTCGATTCAAGTAGGGTAAACCCCTAGACCTTGAAACTGGCCTAGGTGGGAGCCGGTTCCAAGAATTTGGAGCCAAACCCTACCCTGTAACAGATTGGGTAGGGTCAATTCAAGGGTGGTTCTAAGTCGGTTCCATTCGGTTCTAGGTAGAACCTACCCATTTACTCACCCCTACTATGCATCCCACTATATTAATTGTAATATATTTTTTCATATGCACCATTAAAATGTACATTTTCTATTTAATTATACATTATTTATGACTATTTGATTTTAAATTTAGTGTTATTAATGTATTTATGGAATTTGTATGTGTTTCCCAAGCGTTTTCACTTGAAGTGGGCCTTGATGAGCCCAGCCATTAAACAAACAATCCATCACTAGTTATCGTGTTAGATGAACAAGGCACACCAGCCACTAGGGAATCTCTTGATAGTCCCAACATTGTTGACCTCAATGAGGATACGCCAATAGAGGTCTTGGAACATAATAAGAGAGTTGGCAAACCACCCATCAACATGAAGAAACGAAAGAAAAATTGTCTTCCAAGGGGCGGAGCTAGGATTCTTTTATTGAGGGGGGTCAAAGTATAATAAGCATGGATAGGGGGACCAAAAGATAAGAAACATGGATAAGATCATAAGAGGGGCAAAATATATATGGGATTTAAATAATTACTATGAGGATTTTCAACGCATAAGGCGGGGATTTAAATAATTAACATAATGATTAATACATTGGCAGAGTCCACCAAGCGTAAAATTGAATTCTTAGAATGAGAAAATGAGTGGGATAGGAAAAATGAGAAGAAAATTGTCATCCAAAGAGAGAGAAATAGAGATTGAGAAGGCAAAGGTTCAAGAGATGGGAAAAGAACGAAACAAAGAAATGAAGAGACTTGACAAGGAATGGGAGAAGGAGCACTTGGAGATATGTATTGATATCCTCAATTCCATATATTGGGTTAAAGTATTGTCTCCATCCTACTACTTCAAGGCTACCCAATTGCTTCAAGTGGAGATATGGAGGAACACATTCCTTGCAATTCCTCCTGAGATCATAATTTAAACAATGAACCATCAAACATGTGATTTGTTAATTCAGGGTTACTCACTTGCATATAATGAACTTCTAGAAATTTCTTTTTTGTAAATAACTGTGAATGCCAATCTACTGCTTTTATATGCACCACCTATCACTTGCTTGACTTTTACTATTATAGTCTACTAGTTGTATGAAACTGTAATCTCCGTTTAATTGTGCCCATGGTATTTATAATTTTACAGTTCTTCTTATAGCACTATATCCTATGGCTCCTTGTCAATGCCATCATAGTAGGGTTGATATTGATTCATCTTTGGATGACGATGCCATGATAGGCTACATTTTAACTCCCTGCCTATTACACTCTATCGTCCACAAACAAGAAGACAACGATGTATGACTTCTTTGAGCAAATATACATATATGTGGAAAAAAGTCCTCAGTGACTTAGAACACCCAAATAGATGTTATAATTCATTTAAGATAAGATGGAAGAACATTTCTTCAAAAACTTTGCAAACATGCTTAAGGCAAGGAGAGTGTTGAAGAGCACTCAAAATACCACCACTAGGGAGTCCCTTGCATTTCTTTGGCTTACAATTAGACATAGTGGGAGGAATCATATCATAGGTGAGCAATTCCATAATTCTTCATGGACCATCAATACACACATAAAGAAAGTTGTTATGCAATTTGAAAAATAGGGAAAGATATCCTAAGACCACATTCATTCACAAAAATCCATCCATTCATTAGAAGATCTAAGAAATATTGGTAACTACAATGGTTAATTTATGCTATGGCATGCCTTTTCATATAAATTATTCTCACAATGTTGAAAATTGTGGTTAGGATTGTGTGCAGGTCATAGATCATACACATGTATCAATTAGTGTCCTAGTTGTTGAACAAATACCATATGGAGAGAGGAAGAAGAAAGTGTGTACATTAAATGTTTTAACCATTTGTGACTTTGATATGTTGTTTACATTTATATACACGGGATGAGAAGGATTGGCCCATAATTCAAGGATACTAGCAGAAGCTTAACCAAGCCAAAATGTGGGGGTTCCTTATACCTCCTCCAAGTGAACTAGACAATTCATCAAATTACCCTTTCTCATTTATCTTCACCATTTATATTCAAAAATATTAGAACTGAATGTAGGAAAATACTACCTTGCTAATTCTACGTATCCTAGTGCTTTTGGATTCCTTGCCTCTACTTTGGTGAACAGTACCATCTAAGTGAATCCAAGACTAAACCTGGTAGGTTTAGATCAAAAGAGGACCTCTTCAATTTCATTCATTCTCTGTTGCATAATATCATTGAATGTTGCTTTGGCATATTGAAGGGTAAATTCCCTATATTAAAAAATAGCATGCTATGACTTGGCTTTTCAACAATTTCTTGCCATGTATGTTTTTTGATATACAACATAAAAAGAGAAACAATGAGATCAACAAATCGACCCATGCGAAGAGGATGATGATGAAGATACAAATGGTGATAATGGAGAACATGTTGCTACAGCACCAGTTCAGGTAGAGAAATGGATACAATTAGAGACCAAATTGCTTATAAGCTATGGGAGAGACACCAAAGGTCAAACCAGCAATTTGCATGGTTTTATGGATACTAGTGTAAATCACTGTTATCAAAACATAAGAACAACACCACATGATTGTGTTCTAATGTGGACTACATAACCACTTGTATAGATTTATGCTATGTGGATTGAAATCTTTTAGTACTATGTTTTAATTATTCATGTGATTGTGGAATTTTTATGCTTATTTGTTATTTAATATGTTGAATGTTTATTATACAAATTGTTCATGTAAAAATGATTGATAGGATGTTTATACCAATTTGCTCTTATGGTAAAGGGAAGATGACACTACATATGGCATGAACATAAACTAATTATGGATAACGGTTTTTCCATTACCTAATTAGAGGTGATCATAAGGGTTTCTTCATATGAGTAGATCAGTATGTTGGAATCCATCCTAGAGAACATTCGATTGAAGTCCTTCAACTTAGTTCATGTACTATAGGCAACCACAACATAACAACAGATATCTTTCTCTCATTGCTTGTTGTGGTAGGCTTGATGGATTTGCGAATCTTTCCAAGCTTCTCTTGACTGTTTATTCTCATATGTGGCATGCTGTCATAGGCACCCAAAAATAAAACCTATATTCTTAAAAATAAATGCAGTAATGCGAGTAAGGATCGTTCCCGCAGAGAGTATCTAACATAGTTTGTGTGTTGCGTGAACAAAGATGGAAGGGGGGTTTGTATGTAACGAAAAATAGAATTAAAAGAAAGAAAATCATAATTAAAAAGAACGAAATTCAAATGGGAAACAAGGCAATTCAGAGTGTTGAAATTAATCAAAAGAACGAATCTTGGTCGGAGTCAACATCCACCATCAAAATTTCACTACTACTCATTGATGTAAAGATAAATCAATTCAGACTTTGAATATTTATCGTAGGAATTATTTTCTTGTATCTCCCTATCATAGTTAATCAAAAAACAAGTGATCCTCTTAACCCTTACTACTGAATAACCCCTAAACAAGCGTTAAAGATTTAATCCAGCAATAGCCTTAAGCATTAGAGATTGATGAAGCTAAACAACACAAGCACAAGTGGTTGCATTTAATTCAGTCGAGTGTTCTTCCTAAGATCTAACAATTTCTGACGCAGCAAATCATTAAACCCTAGTTGCTTCACAGATTAGAGGGATCAAACAATTACGGATCTGATATCTAATCTAGCAGTAGATTGCAACGAATAATAAACTATTAGGCCTCCTAGCAATCAAACGAAACAATCATAAACATGAACATAGAAGAACATTCGATATTCAAAGCATAAATCAAACAATAAAAATCAAATTAGATCTCACATTTTTTATGATTCTGAGACTTCTGTTTCCTTCGACCAAGTATCAGAGCTTAGCCACGCATGGTCATGGTGAAAACTCAAGAAAAACCAGAGAAGAGAAAAGAGAAGAGAGGTGCGGCAGCCTTGGTTTGATTGTTTTCATTCTTGTTTTTCCTCTTCTTTTCTTTTTCTCTACTCCCCCCAAGAGAAGCCTACAAAGTCTCATAAAATTTCTCTAGATAACAGTCTCCAAGTCTAACTTATCAAGAAAAAGATCAAAGATAAGATAAAACAAAGTTCTAATATAAGTGGGAGAGTGGTGATTTCGCATATGAGAACGCTAAGGAATGTTTCCAGCACGTCAGCAATGCGGTTGCAGCCATTTCGGGCCCGATTTCGACCTCGGTGAAGTTAGTATCTATCAAAACTTAAAACATGAAAGTTGTAGATATTTTTCTTATCTTTTCAATGCATCTTGAATCATCTCAATCGGATTACGGATGAGAGAGTTATGCCTAAATTACAATGCAGTGCCGAAACTGTCCAGAATTACCTGATTAACCTTGTTTTTCACTTAACGACTCATTTCGTGCCCTAAATCAAAATATAAGAATAAAGAGTCCATTTAGACACTAAATAAGTATAAAAGACTAAATATTAAAGGATAAAAATATGATAATTTTCATCAATATGCAACATTCTACTTCTGATTTTGAAACCTAATGATTATAATGAGTGTACTGTTAGAAGGTTTATTTATTATTTCCTTTGTTTGTCTTCTTTCTTATTTTGATGTAATAAAGGAATTTCAAGTTCTTTTTGAACCACTATTTTTTTTTCTTTTTGAGTAAGTTGTATATAGATTGAAATTGACCAGAATATTATACGTGTGTTGATCCAACTGGAATATTATAGCTTGAATGTTTCAATTATCATTTAGGGTGCTTTTTTTTCAGATTTTGAGAGAGGGAAAAGTTGGTCAATGGGATTTTGGTTCACATTGACCAAGAATCCCATGCATGTTCTTTTTTCAGATTTATGTAGGGACTAGGGAAAGTTTATTTTCTTGGGTATCACTTACCCATCTCTTAGGTGGATAAATAACTTTCCCACCTGGGGGGAAAGTTGCCAACACTTGAATGGGACAAAAATGCCCCTTTTAATAATGGATTTTTATGACTAAAATGGTCATTGCCTTATTTACATCATTACATGAGAAATAAAATAACATGGGTAAATGCACTTACCCGGATAAATGTTTCCCAAGAAAAACTTACCCAGGTAACTGCATTTACCTGGATAAACAACTTACTGAAAAGTGAACGGAGCCTTAAGAGGTCTTATATCCATTTTTCTTTGAATCAAATGGAGCCTATATAATAGAATGAGATTTGACAAGGGCACTTGAGTTGTTTAGGACTACTAACTCTGGCTATTTAACATTGGATTACGATCTGATACCAGAGAATTTCAATGCACAGAATGCTTGTTTGTTGATTCCATGGATGCTTTCCGTTTACAGGTGTTTGACAATAAAAGGGATTATCACATAAGTCACATAGGATGCTTTCTTCCAAGGGATTATGGCAATGGAGTTCCATAAACAATATAATACCCTATCCAAGATTTGGAGACTAGGTTAGATACAATCATGGTTTTGGGAACCAGTCAGGTGATCGGTTTTGTATTACCCCAGAACTGTTATTTCTCCAGAAACCATTGATTCGGTCAGCAAACTGTTGACTTAGGCGTTCGAATCATTCAACAGTTTGGTTGTTTTTTTTTTATTTTTTGTCAGAACGGGCCATCCATTCAGTTTGAATGATCGGACTATTCGACCCAGAATCGGGCCCCTGACTGATTCATTGTCCGGTTCAGTTTTAAAAACCTTGGATACAATGGATAGGCCAAAAAAATCATATGTTGATCGAGACATTGGATATAATCAAAATATCAAATACTGATTATTACCCATTTGATTTGAAATTGATTGGATACAATTGATAGTCGAATGAAGCATCTGAGCCGTTGGATCCACTCAAAAGCCGATTTTGGCCGTCATATTTGAATTTTATTAATGATATTATGAAACAGCCGTGTGATACATACCGTAACACATGAAAAACGGTATCAAATCACACCACACCTTACTAAACAGCAAAACTGAAAAAACGATGCCACTACGCCTATTATCCGGCACAAACAGTCAAAAAAGTGCCCACGCTACCAAACACAATCTAATTCATTATCTAACTTATCAAAAAAAAAAATTCAGCCATTTTACCAAAGATCAAGAAAAATCAATAATAACACACTGAACGTCTCTTGATTTGGAATAAAAATTGATACTACTACATCAATAAAAACATTGCATGATTCTAACATATAGTTATCCTAATTCCTACACCCTGAGTGGGATTTATCCCTTAAATTATCCTATCAAATTAAAGAGTAACACAAGATCTAAAAGCCAAACTAATCACAAAGCCTACTCTTAGCTCCAGCTGAGTTTCTAGAGTTTTGGTAAAGAGTTCTGTTTGATGAATTCTCCTATCAAAATAAAGAGTCATGTTTGATGAATTGGATAACAAGAGAGAGAGAGAGTCAAATTTGTTATTGACATATGAAGACTGGTTTACCATTCCAATAGACAACTAAAGAAAGAGACAAGAAGCTGCGTTGGAACTTGGAAACCCAAATTTGTTATTGTGGTGTGCCTTTATCCGGCGTTTGGTCTCATATTCCCACGTCTCTCTGTAAGTAACAGATCCGACATCACCACCAGAAATTGATATAGATGGCCTCCGCCATCGACCCCAGCTATTCTCCTTACGAAGTCGAAGACTGTCGGGGGGTTCTCCGACTCTACAGCGATGGCTCGATCGTCCGCTCCGATCAACCAAGCTTCGTCGTCCCCGTCCCCGACGACGGCTCCGTCTTTTGGAAAGATGTCCTCTTCGACCCCACCAACAACCTCCACCTCCGACTCTACAAGCCCGCTTCTCCCTCCCCCACCAAGCTCCCCGTCTTCTACTACATCCACGGTGGTGGCTTCTGCATAGGGGCACGCACTTGGCCCCACTGTCAAAGCTACTGCCTTCGCCTCGCTTCCCACCTTCAGGCCGTCGTCATCTCACCGGACTATCGCCTCGCTCCTGAGCACCGACTCCCAGCTGCCATCGATGACGGCTTCACGGCTGTCATGTGGCTCCAAGCTCAGGCGGTATCTGAGAATCCTGATCCTTGGTTGACAGGTGTTGCCGATTTTGGACGAGTTTTCATCTCAGGTGACTCGGCCGGTGGAAACATTGCTCATAATTTAGCTGTTCGACTCACCGACGGATCGGCCCAGTTGGCACCGCTCCGGATCCGCGGTTTTGTACTCTTGGCTCCGTTTTTTGGCGGAACCGTGCGGACGAGGTCCGAGGCAGAGGGACCCACAGAAGCTTTCTTGAACTTGGAGCTCATCGACAGGTAATCCGTATTTCTGTCCTATGTTTTTCCCTATGGACTCAAACGATCTCGACCGTCTATCTTCCGGGTTCTAAACTTGATCCACTAATTAGTAGGTCCCACCAGGGGATTCCACAATTTTTCCAAAAAGATCTGCTGCTTTAAGGCGTTTTCTATATTTTTGTTTTCTATATTTTTGTTTGGAAATGCTTCTACCAGGTAGAACGTATGTTGGAGTAACAGGTACATTTTCTGTTTGATACCAATGACTTAAGAAATGTTTTTAGTATTGGTATTTATTATCCAGTGCCATGTCATGCCCTTATCACTGCCACCTCATGTTCCTATGGGCAAACGCCAAATTCAATATTGTTCTAAATCACCTTTTCTCAATTTCTAAAGCATGGTTTTTTGGAACATCATTTTTTCGGACATGATACTAGTGTATTACTGTTTTCTGGAGCAATGGCATCCATGCCGACCAGCCGCTTGGTCTACTGTTGCTAGCACCGGTAGGAAAAACGAAAAATCACACCTTTCCGAACTCTGATTTCTAAAACGTTATTTTGGAAAAATGATTAATTTTTGAAAATACGGATTTTAAATGTATGGTTGATGTGGCATCATTTTTTGAAAAATCGACATTATTAAACACGTGTACAGAATCAATGGTGGAGATCCTCTAGTTGTGTTCACTGTTCACCAATCTCAATATCCCTTGTGGGACCATGAATTATTGGATCACAATCATTGCATACCTGCCACGTGTTCATAATTAATAGATTGGATGGATGGCTTGTAACTTGTAATAATCAACTCACCATGAATAGGTACTGGAGACTGTCTATCCCTGTTGGAGACAATGCAGATCACCCACTAGTGAACCCGTTCGGACCGGCTAGCCCTATTCTCGAACCGGTGGAATTCGGACCGATTCTAGTGGTGGTTGGTAGCAGCGATTTGCTGAGGGACCGGATCGAGGACTACGCAAGGAGATTGAAGGAGTTGGGGAAGAAAGTAGAGTACGTCGAGTTCGAGGGAAAGCAACACGGATTCTTTACCATCGAACCCAACTCAGAAGCAGCAAACGAGTTGATGCGAGTCACCAAACGGTTCGTTGCTCAGAACTCTGAGTAAGACCGAGTTTGTAATCCATGTTGCTGAACTGAACTGAATGACTTATTAATTTGTCTTTTAGTGAATAAAATAATTAAATAAAAAATTTTCAAGTATATGGTGATCAATCCAATTTCAGCTTCAGCCATTAAAGAACTCACAGATAAGCCATTCAGTTTCAGTTCAGCTACTTCAGCTGTTACCAAATGGTGAGAACAAATGAGTGTGGAAAATGAATATTAAATTTATCTAAATTTTCTTCTCCACACACGTTCTATGGATTAATGGCTCTTTTAATGGTCGTGGTCCCAGTACTCTTTCAAATCAAGGAAAGTGTTGTAACCACCATTATGTGTGGTCATAATGGTTTGTTGGGATAGTATTGAGAGTGTTTGTTGGGAGTGAATCTGAACGTGCAAGTTTCATGTATCATGGATCCCAATCTTATGGTAAGATGTGAGTTCAGATTCGAGTTCACATCTGCACCCCATAAGGGGCGCCCCACAACACATTCCCACCTTGTATTGGGAACATTTCCCTATAACAAGTACTAGAGATGATGACACATCACTGGAAGATGTTTCCAATACAAGGTGGAGATGTGCTGTGGGACATTGTGGGGGGCAGATGTGAACTCTTCAGATTCATTCTCAACACTGTTGTAACAAAAAATTACAGTCACACATTGGGAACATCTCCCCATGAATGACCCAATGTGTGGTTGTAGTAGACTGTTGGGACGGTGATGGAAACATTTTATTAGTTGCAATCCCACCCTTGGGTGTGGATACAAATCATGTTGATGAAACCGTGTTAGAATTATCTTTGTTGGAAGGATATTGTATCCACGTGACATGCACTCATGGGCCTCTGTTTTACACTTGATAATAACTAATTAGTTCAAATATGGTTACTGATGGGAGTAAAACCGACCTCCAGATAATTGAACATGTGGCAATCATAGAAAAGTTGCAGCCTGGTTGGAAGGATATTATGGGGCGCAGATGTGAACTCTTCAGATTCATTCCCAACACTATTGTAACAAAAAATTACAGTCACACATCGGGAACATCTCCCCATGAATGACCCAATGTGTGGCTGTAGTGGACTGTTGGGACGGTGTTGGAAACATTTTATTAGTTGCAGATCCCACCCTTGGGTGCAGATACAAATCATGTTGATGAAACCGTGTTAGAATTATCTTTGTTGGAAGGATATTGTATCCACGTGACATGCACTCATGGGCCTCTGTTTTACACTTGATAATAACTAATTAGTTCAAATATGGTTACTGATGGTAGTAAAACCGACCTCCAGATAATTGAACATGTGGCAATCATAGAAAAGTTGCAGCCTGGTTGGAAGGATATTATGGGGCGCAGATGTGAACTCTTCAAATTCATTCCCAACACTACTGTAACAAAAAATTACAGTCACACATCGAGAACATCTCCCCATGAATGACCCAATGTGTGGCTGTAGTGGACTGTTGGAACGGTGTTGGAAACATTTTATTAGTTGCAGATCCCACCCTTGGGTGCAGATACAAATCATGTTGATGAAACCGTGTTAGAATTATCTTTGTTGGAAGGATATTGTATCCACGTGACATGCACTCATGGGCCTCTGTTTTACACTTGATAATAACTAATTAGTTCAAATATGGTTACTGATGGTAGTAAAACCGACCTCCAGATAATTGAACATGTGGCAATCATAGAAAAGCTGCAGCCTGGCCCATAGACTAGGTATATATTTGGTTCCGTTTATGTTTATTGAATAAACGTTTGTACTTTATTTGCTAGTAAAACCGAGAAATGCAATAATTGCAACTGTTTATGACAATTAGGCGCCACTAAGCACCACATCAACGTAACAGTGAATAAAACGCCTAATCATTTGTGGAAGCTTCAAAAAGTAACTTCCCCAAGCGGCTAGCATGCCTATAAACCAAAATTCACTTTTTACATTTGGATGCATGCAGAAGAGTAAGAGAAAGAAAATGCTGAGATGGCCCCTATTGACACCACCAATAAACATTATCTGAATAAATGTAAACAGAACCAAACACCCTCCAGATCTAGGTGGCCTATTTCAATCTCGAGTTAACAAGAATCACCTCGGGCTTGGGGTCATGGGCCCATCTCATCATGTCCTGCATAACCCAAGGAATGAGCTACCCCAAGCTCCCGTGAAGCCCCAACCTGACAAAGACGTCAATGACTACCGAGTGACTCTTTACCTGGGAGTCTCTGCTCAGCAAGTTAGAGCGAGTGACCCTAACTCTCCCCTCTTCTCAGCAAGAAATCCCTCTCTCTCTCTCTCTCTAGATCGACTGACTCTCTACCTGGGAGTCTCTGCTCTCATCTCGACAACGAGAGAGCGCCTCACATTTTTCTTCACTCAACTCTCCCTCTTCCTTTGTTTTTTCTTCAAACTTCTGAAGAAACCCTCAAACCCCCCCCCCCCCATTTAATTTGGGTCTCTTTCACTTACCCTCGACCTTTTCTTCCTAAGGTCCCTCTCATCCAACCTCCTCCCTTCCCTCCCTTCTCTTGGAATGGGTGCCCCCTATTTATAAGGAGAGGGAATGGTGGTTTTTGCCAAATCCTAAAACAAATGGGGGTTTTGAAAGGTTAGGATTTAGAGGAATAGGAAGGTTCCATAACTTGGGGTCCGAAGGGTAATTTTGTAATTTTAGCTTGGGGTGTTTGGTAAGAAGGGCAATTTGGTAATATGGGGGTTTTGGGGGTTGCTTGGCAATTTGGGGTTTTAAGGGACAAATTTAGAAGGGTACTTGGGTAATTTGGTGAGTGAAGGCATTTTAGCTTTGGAGGGTATTATTATAATTTGAGGCTTGGGGGTAAATTGGTAATTTGGGATAAAAGGGTAATCAGGTAATTTTGAGTCAATTTGGTGATTTGGAGTCTAAAGGGGTAGATTAGGAAGGATAATTGGGTAATTTTGGTGAATAAGGGTATTTTGGTAATTTTGGTTAAAGGGCAATTCGGGAATTTGGGATGATGGGTATTTTGGGAATTTGGTCATGGGTATTTTGAAAGATTTGGAAAAGGGGTAATTTGGGAATTTGGTTGTGGGTATTTTGGTAATTGGTCCAATGGGGGTACTTTGGGAATTTAGAAGAAGGGATAATTTGGTAATTAGGTTAGAGGTATTATGGTAATTGGTCTAAGGGGCATTTTGGTAATTTGGAAGGAGGGTAATTTTGGTATTTTGGAATGGAGGGTAATTCTAGTAATCTGGTTAAGGGTATTAGGTAGGTTCAATGATGGACTTTAGGGATTTGGGGTTGAGATTTTGGTTTTTTGGATTCTTTGGGTTTCTATAGGGTTGGAATGGTTTGATCGGTATTCAAGGGTGACTTGGGGGTTTAGACAAAGGACCGAGCAAAAATCAGGTGCTGACAATAGGCGACCAAACACCTGACGAAGAATGTTTCCAAAAAGAAAACCTCCTTCACTTGAATCGAACCATCTTGACCTCAGAAGTGGGGGGCAATTGATGGGAGTAAAACCGACCTTCGGATATTTGAACACATGGTAGTCACAGAAAAAGCTGCAGCTTGGCCCGCAGACCAAACCCCAACGGCCTATCGCGATCTTGGGTCAATAGGAATCACCTTGGGGTCATGGGCCCACCTCATTATGTCCTGCATAACCCGAGGAAGAAGCTACCCCAAGCTCTCACAAAGTCCTAACCAGATGACGACCTCAAATGACTACCGAGCTATAGTCTAAGGAGGCAATTCCTACCAAGACAAACTGCCATAGGAGATGAGCATTGAACTCCACCACGTGTCCCGAAGGTGGGCTACCTGGCAACCCATGCAACAGAACTATCAACACATAAGACGGCCCCATTAATCAATGGGCCCCAGGCCCACAACATGCATTTGCAATGTGGCGAATAGATCAGCTAAGCCTGATTACACCTAAGCACTAGGTGGCTTGATCGCTTGCTAGGTGGTTTGATTGCCTCCTAGGTGGTCCTGACTAAGCACCAGGTGGCCTAACCGGGTTCTAGGTGTCCTGACTGAGCTCCAAGTGTTCAAGGCCAAATACCAAGTGTCTCGAGGTACGACAAATGTTCTACGCCCGCCCGACACGTATATTTCCAACATGTATTCGGAGCCTATATCCAATTCATACTTTATGATTCACTAAATTCTTACCTACCCGCTCCGGACAGCTCAACGACTAACTTGACCATCGGAGTTACAAGCCCGAGATATCACCCTGGGCCCTCTGACCTCATCTTCCCCCCTTGCAAGTGAACTTCGAGCTACTCTGAGGACCTTGCCAACTTTGATTTGCATAAGTTACATTGTTTTATCTTAATCTATACAACTATTAAAAAGTGGCAATACTTCTCCATGGTTTTTGGACTTTTTTCAACTAAAATGTCCCTCTCTATTTAAATCAGCCTCTCTTCATAATAAGGCTACAAATTGTAAATGGAATAATACTCTTTATTTCATTCTATCCCTTCTCATTAAGTCACATATTTTAAGGTATTAACTCCCATTATCTTTCATTAAATCTTACATTTAAGGCATATTTGCTTCTAAATATTAAATTCTACTAAAATAAATACATGAACAATGATTTAAAATTATAAAAAAAAACAATATTTTAAATTGACCTAAAAATGAAACCTATTTTCTTTTTATGTGGCGGATAAGCAATTCAACCTTTTGAGTCAAACAAATCAATTCATAATGTCATAATTAAATACTAAAATTTTTTAAATAGAACAGAAAAAAGAAAATTTATAAAAAAATTTGGACACAACTCTAATAATATGTTTTCTTCATATTAAATAAAAATAAATATGATAAATAAGAAGTATTCTTTTTATTAATGATGAAAATGAAATACAAAATTTTAAATTGACTTAGAAATGACACCTTTTTGAGTCGGATCCATGGTTCAACTATTTAGGTCAAATGGATCCGTCATTGATGTTTTAGTTAAATAAGAAATTTTAAAAATATAAATCATACAACAAATTATTGAAAATACAAAAAAAAAAAAAAAAATTGACACGTCTTTAATATTATATACTATTCATATTAAGAAAGGATAAGTGTAATAACAAAAATTATTTTAAATGATGATATAAATGTAATGAAAATTTTAAAATTGATCTAAAAACGAAATCATTTTTCAATTTAGGTGGCAGGTCAACGGTTCAACCCTATGGATCAACCCAATGATGTCATAATTAAATAAACATTTAAAAAGATAGAAACATAAAAAATATAAATGTGAAAAATAATATATGTTATTTACCGATGAACAAAATAAAATGAAAATTTTTAAATTTCCCCAAAAGCAAAATGATTTTCTATCCCTATAGAGGGCTATCAATTAAACCATCTAGGTTAAATGGATTGGCTTATGATGTTATAATTAAATAATAAAATTTTAAGAATGTGCAAAAATACAAAATTTGTAAAAAATATAAAAAATTTGTAGAAAAAGTATGGTGACATATCTAATATTATATATTCATCATACTAAAAAATGCAATAAATAAAATTATTTTTATTATTGATAGAAACAAAATATAGAAATCAAGAAAAAAAATAGTACTAACGTCTAACATGTGACTCCACTACCAAGTTAAGTGGTTCGATTGTTCAATTAGCTAGTCACCATGTTGTTGATTGAATCAATGGTTTTTCTACATGCAAGCAACAACTTAGTGTTAAATGGACCCTTGCTACTGAACAAGCAGTTCAATAGCATAATCTTGAATGACCAACTTTTTAATGTGCTTTGTAAGTTAATGCCTCGAGTAAGTAATTAGTCTTTAAATAATGTGCTTTATGATGGGTATTACTATTTTCATAATTTTCATCATTCTTGTTGTTAGGCTGTTAGCTCAATGTTGAAAGTTATGATTTTTCATAATTTTCATTATTTTGGGCTAAGTTATAACTATAGTGTTGTTTTTTTCTTTTTTTCTTTTTTTTTTGAGGTTCTTTACTGCTCTTAGAAGATAAGTGTGTTTGTCTTTCTCTTGTAAATCTTCTATTTATGATTTAATGAAAGTATTATTGACCAAAAAAGAAAAATAAAAATAAAATATTTTTCATCTTATTTGCCACGTGTCATATTTGTGGGCATCAAATGTGGAATATATTTTGCCATATGTTAGCCAAAGCACACCACAATTGCACCTTACTGCATTCTATGGAAAGCATATTTAACCCAAAGTGTTAGCCAAAGCACAAAATAGCCCAAACTAACTTTGTGCTTTTTTGTTGCATATTAACTTTTGCTTTCAAGGAATCTACTTCCAAAAGTTCAAAGATCCAATACTTCCAAGTTCCACAACTACCCCAAGCTATAGAGGATATTGCTAGTCAGTTTGTTACTAGCTAATAAAGATATATCCTTCAGATCTTTCAGATAACCAAGATGTTCTACAATCTGACCTTGCAACAGGAATCTAAAAATCATAAAAGCGAGATTCCCTAATAGTGGTGATAGCTTCTTCCCCCAATTTTCTACACTCAAATCTACTACCCACAACAATACTATCCACACCTACACATTGTAGATGCACATCTCTTGTGTGGCCATAATGTCTTGTGGATAGTGTAGGCAGCAGATCGATCCAAAGTCCAACTTTCCACCGTTCTTACAACCATTTGCAGTTGTGCATTGAAAATATCTCCTTATGAATAAAAGCATACGAGTATGGAGATATTCTTAATACACGGTTGCAAAGGGCTGTGAGTGCGATGTGAACATGGTCTTGTGAGGACTGAATCCTATCTCTTTTCCATCACCACACATAAAGCAGAAATTGAGAAATTTTGGATAATGAGGAAGCTTCTCAATTACTTTAGTGGCGGGGCAATTAGGTATTTAAAAATATATTACATCAGCATATAAGTATTTTTCGTCCATCTTACTAACGGAACATTTAATTGAGGTCGTTATTTGAGTGACATGTTAAAGTTTAGTGGGGGTATTTGGAAATTTTCATAATTTAAGTTGTAAAAGACCAAAGGGGGTGTTCTATAGTAGATATGAGAAATTGAGTGTCATGCACCATTAATAACTTCCCCCTTACCCCTTTTTCCTCAAATTGTTGGTTGGGGGATTCGATCCCGCATCAAAGCCGGAAGTCTGGAACAAACCAACTAATACACCAATGAGTCAACCCTTGGTTGGTCCTTTGGGCTCCATTTGAAAAATACAAATATGTAGAGCACAAAACCTTGTAGTTTGTATTATTTTGTATATATTTATACTTTAAATATTTGTATTTATACTCCTTCTAAACTGAAACTTCAAAACGATTTGTGCTTCAATATAGTTATTTTTAGGGTAAAATTTTAAAATTACCCTTATGGTTTAGCTAATTGACCAAGTGTACCCTTATTATTTGAAAATCGACTAACACTATCCTTGACATTGACTAACTCTACCCTTACCATTAGGTTATGTTAATATTTTGTCAAAACTCATAGGCACATGACATATATTTTTTTAAAAACCCAATTTTACCATCCACCTCTTTCTCTCTCCTTTCCCCATCGGCCTCCTCTCTCTCTCTCTCTCTCCTTTACCCTAAACAAGGGAGATCCATCGCTGCTCTCCGCTGCTTGATCCGACTAAAACACACAGGAAAAAAAGGACAACAAGGGAGATCCGTCGTTGCTCTCCACTGCTTGGTCTAGCTAAAACACCCAAGAAAAAAAGTAGAACAAGGGAGATACGTCACTGCTCTCCGTCGCTTGGTTTGGTTAAAACACACAGGAAAAAAAGGAGAACAGGGGAGATCTGCCACTACACTCCACTGGTGGTTGCCGATGTTGTCGCTATTGCGGTTCCGAAAGTTCTAATGAAGAGAATGAGAGGGAGGGAGAGATCCGAGTAAGGAACCCGGATTTGAGTATCTCTCATATTCTCATATCTGCAAGGAACCTAGATTTGAGATATGAGAGATACTCAAATCTGAGATCCCGTCACCATCTGTCGTTCCAGTAGTTCCAGCGAAGAGAATGAGAGGGAGAAGGAGAGATCCGAGTAAGGAACCTAGATATGAGATATGAGATTCGATCATCATTCGTCGTTCTAGTAGTTATGGCGAAGAGAATGAGAGGGAGAGGGAGAGATCTGAGTAAGGAAACCAGATCTGAGATCTGAGAGATACTCAGATCTAAGATCCGATCACCATCCGCCATTCTAGCAGTTCCGACGAAAAGAATGAGAGGGAGAGGGAGAGATCCGAGTAAGGAACCCATATCTAAGTATATCTCAAATATGCAAGAAACCCAGATCCAGTCATCATCTATCATTCTAACAGTTTTGATGAAGAGAATGAGAGGGAGAGGGAGAGGGAGAGGGAGAGATTCGAGTAATCTATAGTAGAGGGTAAAATAGTCTTTTTCATATCTCCGTTGATGCATGTTAATGATTAAGAAGGATTAGTCAATTGTCAGAAATAATAGAGGTAGCGTTAGTCAATTTTCAAACAGTAAGGATACACTTAGTCGATTAGCTAAATTATAAGGGTAGTTTAAGAAATTTACCCTTATATATATCATTTTCATGTTTGTTTCTAATGCTGCTCGATCCGAGGTAGTTCTTGAACCAAGGTCGTAGTTAGATAATCATGCCAATTGGGTGGAGACGAGGTGGAAGGATGAAGCCACGCTCCAAGATCTGAAACCAAGAAAGTAGTCAGAGGCCTGAGGAGTTATCCTTGGGTAGGTACTCCGACGCTCAAGTTAGTTGAGAATAGTGGGCGGTCAGGCCGAGTAGTTAGAGAATGGTGCTCGTCCAAGCAGAGTAACAGTATGGAAGTCAAAAGTTGGGATCCCTTGGTCAAATGAGGCTTTCGGGGTTGTTGGGATGAGGTTGCCTGCCAGGGTCTTCGGGATAAGACCTAATCCCCAGCGGAGTTGTCCTCATTCATATGACAATTTCCCATCTTGGTCGTACTTATCCATATGACGTGGCCAAAGTGATAAGGCACATGTAGAGGTGACACGTGGCACCCGGAGCCAGCTCAACCATAACCTAGTAAGATTCTATCGAGTACCAAAAAAAAAATGTTTGTTTGTATCGGCCCATCGAATCTCAAATAGACAATGACCTGTTATTGGGTTAGAGGGCAAAGTGTTGAAACCTAAAAGTTAAGGGGGCTAAGTATTACCACCTCTAAGTATAGGGTAGCTATATGAATTTTCTTCTCTTTTCATCATTTCCACCGATTTCAAAAATCAATATACAATAATACAAAAAAGCCTCTGCCATGTGCGTCCAAACGGTCTAGAAATTTGAATTCATGATCTCCTGACCGTTTATCCGGAACATTTTCCGCCGTCCGACGATAATTAGAGATGTTAAAGCCATTTTGACTATATTTTTTTCAAACAATTCTCATTTCCCCCTTCGAGCGCGCTTTCCCATTCTATTATAGATCTTTCTTTCTTTGCTCAGCAACTCTAGAGTCTAGTCTAGTCATCAGCCCGTGCCCTAGATTTTTCTCCAATATCTTCTGCATTTGATCTTTTTCGCTCTAATTTCGCCTGCAAATCCGTTCCAAAAGCCCAACTTCCATTTTTTAGGGCTAATTTCTTGAATCGGAGAGGGAAAAATTTGTGAGAAAGGAAATGCCGATCATCTCAGAGGCAGCGAGCGCTATTAGAAGCCGGTTTAGGTTTCAGGAACACTCGGAATGTGATTCTGTCCGGAGTACCCCGAATATCTTGAAATCGGCATCTAAGGAGAATCTGTGTCACTCTATAGTAGCTAATTCAGCCATCCGAAGTATCAGCGAGAGGGAAGAACATAGCGTTAATGGAGCGGCAAGCCAGAGCTTCGAGTTGGAGGAAGACCCTTCTTTCTGGAAGGATCACAACGTCCAGGTATTCTGTTGATGCATTATTCTTAAAAGAGTCTATTATCCGATGACTCTCTTTAAGAGAAATCTGGACTCTGGATTTCACGTTTCGGTACCAACATCTGGAGTTTATTATGATTTTCTAACGGTTCATGAGAATTTGGTGGGAGCTCTGCTTCTTGCAAGAGTCTTGTATGTCTATGGAGACAGTTCCTGTATAAGATGACAAACGTTGCATTTTTGGTGTTATAATGAAACCCACTCATGCTTATTGTGGAATAATTAGCATCAGAAGGGAATTGGAGAAGCTTGGTATAAGTGTCAGACATGCAGGCTGGGCCAAGAAGTAACGGGTTTTTTAGTAGGGAATATTATGAGCTTACATTGGTTTAAGTGGATCATACAATCTTTTCTGTTGTATTCTTTGGTTGATCTGTAGAGATACAGCAGAGGTTCTAGTTAATAATGCATCACATTTATAGTTCCAGTCAACCAAATCATGTGAGAATACGCCCTTTCTTTATTGGAAATCTAGTGAATGCATATTCTCTCTTTTTCTCTTTCTGTTGTCTTGATCAATTTATCTTATATATTTCCTTTGGTCCAACATGGGTATTGTGGCCTTCATTTATACTTAATGATAACTGTTTTAGATTCAGAACTCAGAAGTAGTAGGATTATAAGAAAAGAGTCATCAAAGGGTTAGGGATAGACAACAACCAGAGGTTTCAATATCTTGTTTAGGAGTAAGAATACATGTAAATTAGCTCATTTATTGTTTAAATGTGAATTAAATAAAATAAACATTTTAGCAATAATCTGAAGTGAAACATGTATGCACCTAGAAAGTATGAAATATGAAAAATTAGAGGTTTTCAAGGATATAGGTAATAATTATAGAATAGTGTTTTGCATGATTTGGAAGTAATAAAATTTTAAGTTGAATACTAAGCCTTGTCCCAACTATATATGGAATCCTGTTTCATTATTCTATTCTATTCAGTGACATTCCATTGTAACATACCACCAGTTTTCCACATTGGGAAACAAATTTGCAAATAATGGAGAACACCTAGGAGGAATGTCATAAAATAATCTGATAATCTTGAGGGTGATCTATTGATGCCTTTATCATAGGAATCGTCACCAAGCATTTTCATGAGGGTTGGTCCTTGATTTTTAATAGTTAATAACATTTGGGGCTTAGATGCTATGTGGAATTAGATCATTTTAATTTTTTTATAACATTTGAAGCTATAAGTTTATTGTTAAAGTGGAAGTGCTATTAAAAATGCCAATAAGGAAGACAAATTTAGTACTTGAAATCCTAAACTGACCTCATTTCTATTTCAATCAAATATCAATATCTCTATTATGTCTATTATCCAATTTTTAAAAAACCGACCTAGAGGCCAAATCGTTTTTGCCTTTTGGGTCACGGGTCACTGGTTCTACTGGTCGGGTCGAATGGGTCAGGTTGTGCCACATCAGCATATGTATATATGCATATATATATATATGTGTGTGTGTGTGTGTGTGTGTGTGTGTGTGTGTGTGTGTGTGTAGGTATGTATAAACATGTATTTTATCAATAAAAATGCATAATGATTTGTTAGATGCAATATATGTATATATAAATATTATCTTATGTTTAATTTATATTTTAAAATTTTTATTTGTAAAAAATGCTAAAAAATGTGATTTGAGGCTCAAAAAAGGGGGTTTTGGCCTTCGGAAGTTTGCACATCCGTTTACTATGCAACCCATGACTTGGTGACCGGGTCGAATAGGCCAACAGTCTGCCCGGGTCGGATGGTTTTTGGCTAGGTCAACGTTTTTTGACCAAATACCTGTTTTAGCAAAATTGGGCCTAGAACCTAAGCTAGGTGACAGCTCGAATAGTTCAATTGGCCGAGTCAATGGTGGGTTGGAAACACTGCTATTATCACTTTGTTTTGTTAGTGTTTGTTCAAAATGAAACAATGGAACATGTAATGTAATAAGATTGAAAGATTTATGGGTAGAAGATACTTTGAAACAGAAGAAATGGATATATTCAAGTTTTAAGTAAAGGTTAGATGAGTTTGACAATAAATCCATAAAGTATCATTCATCCAAAATAAAGTAGAAAAAAAGAAGTTGAGAAAGTAAACATGAAGATCTAGGTTAGGGCTGAACTAGAGGCAAGCTTGATGCTGAGATACTAATAATCCCAGTTGCTATAAAATAGTGCAGGCAAAACTACATAAAGTTAATATGTCTCTCTTCTTTTTTCCAGGTCATTTGTCACACCTGTGAAAAATAGACAGGATTACCAGTCTGAATCATAAATCAAGGAGGAGCATCCTAAATTGACCTAAGAGCATATCCATAAAGAGGAAAATCTAACTTGATGTTAGTGTTCACCAATCTATATACTAATCCTATCACATATCATGCTTATCGCTCATTTTATTTGAAAGGTACTCTTCTTTGTGCTTAAAATTTTATAAAAATGGAAATTAAAGGATAAATAATCAGGAATTGAGAATAAATGTTGGTATCTGCTCTAAGAGTTCTTAAGAAGGCAGTGATGGAACATGGCCGACTCAATCTCATGGCTTCTACTAGGTGTTATGTTATGTTTCTATTTCTCAATCTAGTATAGTCAACATTGTTCTACACCTTCAGGAGTGCAAAATATATTTTCGTGATAAGACAATCTTATTGTCCTGATTTTGAAGAAATGTTCATCCAATAACTTACCCAATCATGCTTTGGAAGGAATTTATCAAATGCTAGAAGAATCCCCCCTAAAAAAAGAAAGAACAGATATAGTTTTCTCATATTCAGTGTAGTTATTAATCAAATTTATTTATGTTTTATATCTTATGTGTATGCAGGTTGTCATCCGGATACGTCCCCTTAGTAGTTCTGAAATATCCCTCCAAGGCTACAGCAAATGTGTTAGGCAGGAAAGCAGCCAAACAGTTACATGGATTGGGCATCCGGAATCTCGTTTCACCTTTGATCTTGTAGCTGGGGAGACAATTAGCCAGGTATTATTGGATTATTCTTCACCATTTACATCAATGTATGGGATCTGGATTCCAACAGGGACTCACTGAAGTTCATATCAGGAGAAGTTATTCAAAGTGGCTGGAGTGCCCATGGTGGAAAATTGCATGGGAGGCTATAACAGTTGCATGTTTGCATATGGCCAAGTGAGTTCCAACTTCCAACTCTCTTGATTTCCTTTTCCCCAGTCTTTCTGATTGTTTTTGGCTAGTTTCACATATTATTGTTGATGGCTAGGAAAAGCATTATATATGCCCTGTTAGTTGTATACAGGGAGGAGAGTTTGTGTATATGAGTTTTTCCTCATAAACTGCTCAAATTTTTTAGTAAAAAAGTTACCTTGTAAGTTGTAAAATTAGAATGATGGTTCTTATGATACATGTACACATGCTTTCTCATCAACAGTTTTTGGATGTAGATACAGAAGAGAGCTTTTGAATGTTTTGTTTAGTAAATATTACTTATACTTGCAATACTTGTTTGGTTTGGTTCCATTCCATTTGTGCTACTTGTAAACTGTTATTTAAGCTTTTGTCCCTGCAGACTGGTAGTGGAAAGACTCACACAATGCTTGGAGACATAGAGGGAGGCACTCGAAGGCCTAATGTTAATTGCGGAATGACACCTAGAGTCTTTGAGTACTTATTTTCAAGGATCCAAAAGGTTAGTCCTTGTTATCTTTGGAATGCATTGAAGCCTTAACTAAATCCTCATTCATTTGTGGAATTGGAAGAACCCCTGTATATGAAATGACTTCTTATTGTTGTTTAAGTGATCATCCTGGTATTTCTTTTACAAATGGTAACAACCTTTTACATAATCGAACAGTGTTTTGGCAAAATATGCGTGAGACTTATTTGTTGATAAGAGTTTATGTAGAGCTAACAATTAGAATTCTATAATTCTTGTGTTTATATGTGTGTTTTCCTTTGAACCAAGGAGGGTATTAAAAAATCTAGTAATGATTTCTGAAAATCAAGTGCAATTTATTATTTCATTGCCTTTTATTTTTCTGATTATTTTGTGGTTTATTTATTTAAGATTAACTTGAATTCCAATAATATGTCTGTTGCATTTTGAAACTGTTATTATTTCTTGTCTGCTAGACAGAAATAGTTGTTGCCATAACACCTAGGCATTGCCTAGCCACCTTAACTATTCTTTTGGTTTAATTTTTATTATTTTACATTTTAATGAATCAGCATGTAATTTCATGCTTCACTTGTGGTTTTACAGGAAAAGGAAACTCGTAGGGATGAAAAGCTGAGGTTTACTTGTAAATGCTCATTTTTGGAAATATACAATGAACAAATTCTTGATCTTTTGGACCCAACCTCTTTAAATTTACAGGTATTGATATTTTTTGAACATCTGTGGAGATTGTTTGTTAACACTCATCTGGATGATACTTCTATCTTAGCTTATTTTCTATTTCCATTTTAAATTATTGATGAATAATTTCCTTCTTATCTCATATGAATATTTTCTTCTTATTGAGTTATATTTTTTGCAAGGTGTTTCAAGTCATGACTAATCTATGTGCTTAACTAATTATCTTTTCTTTCTGTATTAGCATGCATTTTTCAAGTGTTTTGGTTGGAATTTGCAGATAAGAGAGGATGCAAAAAAGGGTATTTATGTGGAGAATCTAACAGAGTTGGAGGTTACAAGTGCTCAGGATGTTATTCAACAACTTGTTCAGGTGAATAGGCACTACTCTGCTTATAGACATTACTAGAGAGATTGCTTAATGCTTGGAATCATTTATCGTACAATATTGAAACTTTTTTTATGGGTTTTGTAAGTTGTATTGTATATTTATATATCTTTTCTCATCATCATCATTATTATTATTTTATTATCCATCCATAGTTGTAGCAATTGGCTCTTGTTACTGATATTGCATGTGTAGAATTATCATTGTTGAAGTGTAATCCTTGCATAGTTGCATGCCATGTTATTTTTTCCTGATCTCAGGATGTGAACAATGACTACATAGCTAAGTTTTTTTCTTCAGCGATACAACAGAAGTTACTTTTTATTTCTTAAAAATATCTTTGCACCTTTTACTTTTCAATATAATTTTCTTGGTATGCCTAACCATATACTTTGCTAGTCCTATCAAACATATGCCTGGTAAAATTCTGCAGAGCTATAGATAATTCTGCTGTGTATTATCATCGTGCCAATCATTTAAATCATTTACCCTAACCATTCATGAAAGAATATTGAAATAACCATGGTAGTTCTTTGACTGAAGGCTGTCATTATGCTTATGGTTTCAGGGAGCTGCAAACAGAAAGGTAGCTGCAACTAATATGAACCGTGCAAGTAGTCGTTCTCACAGTGTCTTCACTTGTGCCATTGAAAGTAAGGTGGGTATTAGGCTCTTTTGTTCTCTCTGTTGCTATTGATAAACACAGCTTCTATTATTTTTCCCTGAACCCTATCACGGTGTTTGGGTTACAATGTTATAGAAGAGGATTTTCAAAACTTACTAACTGAGAGCTTGTTGCAGTGGGAATCCCAAGGTGTAACTCATCATAGATTTGCTCGGTTAAATCTTGTAGATCTGGCTGGATCAGAGAGGTAAGTTATGCAACAATTAACTACAAAATAGAGGGTTCTACCATGACATAAAGGATGAAAGGAAATCTGTCTCTTTTTTTTCATTTGACAGAGGCTATTTTTATTTTATTTTTTGGTAAAAAAGGATACTTTTGTCTTCTAACTAATGTTTATAATATTCCAACCTCAGGCAGAAGAGCTCAGGTGCTGAAGGTGAACGTCTCAAGGAAGCCACTAACATCAACAAGTCCCTTTCAACATTGGGGTCTGTTTGTCACTTTTCATCTATTTGTCAACCTTTCTCTCATCTGCATTTGTTTGGCCAAGATCTAATTATATTATATTTTTCTCTTATTTTCCTTGGGATGGTGATTTTTTAAATGGGTTTATTCTTAATTTACAGACTTGTAATTATGAACCTTGTGAATATTTCCAATGGGAAGTCACTTCATGTTCCTTATCGGGATTCAAAGCTGACATTTTTGCTTCAGGTAGGGAGGTTTGATTCCATAAATAAGTACTAAAAGGTCATGTTTGAGCTTCAATCAGTTGCCCTATAATTCATTTCCATATTCAGAAAGTAGAATATTCTCTTTAACTTCTTGGTACTTGCTATGGCATGAGATGTAGTGGAAAGATCTAACATCCTATCTTTCTCTGTTTTCATATTTAGCATGTTCAAATCCTCACGGACCCCATCTGTATGCATTATGATCCCAAGTTTGCCTCTTAGAATCCATAGCTAGGCAATTGCATGATGATTTGGCTGACTTTATGAAAACAACTGAATAGCCACTGAAGATGGTCTGCTGCAGGTTGACCAAGACTTGTGGATAGCTTGAGCTGGACAAAATGTTTATGACTAGCTTAGCTTTAACACTATGAATTTAGACAAACAACTGTTTATGCTTTTCCATATATTACACTTGGTAAGATTTACAACCCTGTAATGAGAATGGAGCCAAAAGGGCTTCTTTCAAATCCTTAAAGAATGTTTGAAAAACCACTAAAGATGTTCTTGTTGATTGGTGCTGCATTGCTTGAGTGGATATTGCAAATATGCATGAGTAGCTCAGCTCTTAAGTTGGTGATGTTGGACAAGGTAGGAAGCCCTATGAATTTCAGATTTGGTGGTGGATAGTGTTTTAAAAGGCATCATGGCTAGACACAGGAGGCAAGGTGCACATCATTATGTGCCTTCCTTGAATCCAAGTGCAGCCCCTTTCAAAAGGCATGTGCTTAGTGCGCCTGGGTATGTGCGAAGTGCACCTTGTGCTTTATCAGTTCACACCTTTTTAAATTTGTTTGTTGTTTTTGTGGATTCTTTTGTGTCTTACACTTTTGTTTCTTAACTTTTAAAATTAACAAAAGCAAAGCCTTTCAAATATACTTGAAGCCTTAGTCCTTGCAAATAATATCTTAAAATAGCAAAACTTTTACTAAAGAAACAACAAGGATACAACTAATATATGATCCCTAATCCTAAAATAGAATGAACTATGACTAAAGTCACAAAACTAATCTCTTTATATATATGGGCCAAAAATTTAGATTGGGGGCCCAAAATCTTGTATTGACTTGTTTGGGCTTGTTGAGAGCTAATCTCCTAGGCTTAGGAATGCAAGATGTTTAATATCACACTAGCTACTTGGAGTAATGCAACTAGGAGATAAATAAATAGATTAAAGGTTTCACATGCTTGAATTGTTGAATGTTTGAAGCACTTTGGTACAATCCACTTGTTGTGTTTATGTATATTAGTTTGAGCCATTAGGATTTTTAAACCATTTAATTTCTTTTAAAATTCAAGTTTGCATTTTGTGTATTATTTTTCAATTTTATTTATTTATTTTTTAATTTTTCAAAAAAATTGTGCCTTGCCTTAGTGCTAAAATGCTTGTGCTTTTTCTTGTGGAGCTGAGGATGAAGGATGAGGATGGGATGGAGAAGAATTAAATAAGAGCAGAGAACTTTCAAAAAAAAAACTCTTGCGGTTAGGGTAGATAGCAAGTACAATGGCTATTTGGATTCACTCAGCCAAACTTTATTTTTTGTCAACTCATCTAAATTGCAATTACAATGACTATTTATAGATAGGTTCTGTGATCTCAGATGTCCTTTTATAGGCTCCAACTTGGACTTGGAAACTAGCCACAAAAAACTTCTAGTTGTTTTAAAACTAAGCCAAACTTTATTTTTTGTCAACTCATCTAAATTGCAATTACAATGACTATTTATAGATAGGTTCTGTGATCTCAGATGTCCTTTTATAGACTCCAACTTGGACTTGGAAACTAGCCACAAAAAACTTCTAGTTGTTTTAAAACTAAGCCAAACCTGTAGGTAACCCATTAGGACACTCAAATGACTCTTAATTTTTAAGCAACTCCAATGACAATTTACCAATCCTATCGATGCTAATTAAAAAAAACAAAAATTATTAAAAAGAATAAGTAATAATTTTACTATAAATAGATTGATATACAGTAAATCTAAAAGTTATCTTGAATATCAATTTTGATTTATTACTAATAATACATTTCTAGAAGACTTGATACCTTATTCTTAATTAACACTTACAAGTAGAACATAAACTTAAAAACTCAAAATATCAATATATTCCTACCACCCAAAAATTCTATAATTAGTGTATGAATTGGAAAACTGATTTATATTTCTCCATGGGTTCTTTTATTGCTTCCATTTTTGCATAACATGGATAAAACAAAATATATATGACTAACTCAGCTAAAGTACTATTAATTTAGTCAAGCAATTATTTATGCCTTGCTATATTGCACTTACTAAGATTTAAAAACTTATAATGAGAAAAAGCTCAAAGAGTTTCTTTCAAAGCCTTAAAGAGTGATTAAACAATCAATGGAGATGGTCTTGTTGATTGGAAATACATATTTTGAGTTGGACATAGAAAATATTTCATTTTCTATGGTTTAAAACCTTCTAATGAGAAGCTCAAAGGGTTTCTTTCAAATACTTAAAGAGTGATTGAACAATCACTGGAGATGGTCTTATTGATTGGGAATGCATAATTTGAGTTGGACATAGCCAAATATGCATGAGTGGCTCAGCTTAAAAAGCACTTTGAAGTCAACCAAGTAATGAGGATGTTATAAAATTATGCCTTGCCTTGTCCAAGATTTGATTTTTGAAAACCTTTTAATGAAAATGAAGCCATAGAGTTTTCTTTTTTACCAAAGCATCAACTATATACCATAATTCAATTGCATCATTAATTATTAGGTCAATTCTCATGTAGTCGCCTTCGCCTAGGCTGACTAAGCATGGACAATTGGTTAGTGACTAGTAACCACAAAGTCATTTTAAAACTTTATTTCTTAGAATCTATATTTATTTGTAATGATATAGAATATGCCTATTTATTGTTATAGTACTATTGTTGATTGAATTATGGTATATAAAATAGGAAAAGACCACTGACCCTCTTTGCCACATTGATAACACTAATGTTTTGTGGGTTCATTATTTTTGAATTATCACATATAAAATAACTTGTTTTATGTTTACACTTATTTTTCAGGATTCGCTAGGAGGAAATTCGAAAACAATAATAATTGCAAATATAAGTCCATCTAATTGGTTAGTAACATCCTATTATGCTACTTCCTCCCTCTTAATATTTTCCATACATTTTCCTATGTTCCAATTAACATCTGTGGATGGATTTTGTTATCTTTGTTTTTTCAATAAGATTGGTTTGATCCTTGAACTTGACAAGATTCTTGGCTTTTTGGTAGCTGTTCGTTGGAGACACTAAGCACGCTAAAGTTTGCTCAACGTGCTAAGTTCATTAAAAACAATGTATGTAAACTGTACTTTTCCATTTTCTAGTTGCTTGTGGGTTAACATAAAAAGTTATTACTAGGGCAAGCCAGAAGATGTTGTTCCCATGCTATATTTTGATTTTTGATTATGTAGTAGGGGTTTTGTTCACCATTTGGACATCCAATGATGAAACTTCTTAGCTCTAAAAGTTTGATTACAAAGTATAATCTAATTTTGATTTTTTTTAATTTTCTTTTCCTTGGAATCTTCTTGGTGGGGTTCACTAAGTATAGCTACACCAAAAACTCTTCTAATTATTTATTTTCCAGGCAATTGTAAATGAAGATGCTTCCGGAGATGTCATTGCCATGCGCTTGCAGATTCAACAACTCAAGGTACTATGCAACTTGAAATATTTCACCTTCTAAGTTGTGGCATGTAGCATTACTTGGTAAAACCTAAACATGGGATGAGAACTTTTCTATACAATTTTGAATTTTCTGAAATTAATTCATACTTGACCTTCCTGAACTAACTTGGCTTGTGGGTTAGATGTACTATAGTGGTACTATGGTTCATGTTATCTTTATATATGTTGCTTGTATGCTTTCCTTTGTTTCCATTCTTTTTCGTGCCTTATTAGGGAGTCTTAAATAATTGTAAATACTTGTGTCTTCTAATATAAATAGGCCTTTTGGTGTAGTATATTAAGTTACATTAGACCCCATAAGTTTATTATTCTCTTAAGAGTTTTTGCAACAATGCTTTTTTTTTTTTTTTCAAAAACCAAGGGTAGCCAGCCAACCAGCCTAGGTTACACTACTTTGGTACTAGTGAGGCATCTACTTTTGGTGGAACAACTATTGGTGCATCTAAAACCTTATATTATTCTCTTAGAGATTTTGCAACAATGCTTTTATTTTTTCAACAACCAAGGATAGCCAGCTAGCCTAGGTACACACTGCTTTGGTACTAGCGAGGCATCTACTTCTGGTGGTATAGGTGGTAGTGGGACAACTATTGGCACATCTAAAACCCTATAATTGGAGTAGGCTTCTTTTTCCTACTTCACTTCAGTTGTAGGCTTATTCAATGACGATTGGGTTGGGTTACCCATGTGCTAGATGCTCAACTATAGGGTGGTGTATATTTCCTTAATGGTTCACTTATTTCTTGGAAATGTAAGGAACAATAGACTGTTCCAAGTCATCTCTTGAAGTTGAGTATCACGCCATATTTTCCTATAGTGATATTGTTTAACTTAGTCTTCTACCTTGTCATTTTTTCAATGTCACAGTTTTTATGCATACAATACTAGCAATATTGATATAACTACCAATTTAGTGTTCTATGAGATAAACACATTAAAGTGACAAGCCACTTATTACCCTTACTATTTGCAATCACAGTTGGAATCTTTAGTAAGGCATTAAGGCTATGACTCATACTAGGGCATGAATTTTGACAAATTTATCTCTGGAGCCCAAGTTTGAAGGAGATTGTAAATCATAGCAAGGTTAGATGTATTTTGATAATATGAACTATGTTGATTGCAATATTTTAAAAGGCATTCCTAGGTCCACAAGTTAGGTAGGCATGCTTCTCCCTTAAACCCATGTGATGCTCTTCTCAAAGGGAGCACCTAATGCACCTTGGGCCTTAGTCCAAGCACGAAGTAGAGGGGTAGAGGAGTAGCAAGAAGAGGTTGAGGTGATTTTTTAACCAAATTAGATTGGTAGATAAGAAGGTTTTATTGGAAAAGAGTAACTGATAAATAATTCCAATTAAGTAAAATGTTGGGGCTTTCTTTCTTAGGAGATGAGGATTTTACAAGAAAAGCTTTTATGGAGTTGGAGAAAAGGGAGTGAGTTGCTGATGATCCATCTTTTGAATTTGTTGATACATTAGAATAGGACTAAAATTTTAATACGCTAGAAGCCTAGAATTGGTAGTGTGTTTTTGGGCTATTGTATTGTGGGGCTTTGGGCTTGCTTTAAGTATGTTAGTGAGGGTTGTTTAATTATTGTTTTTGATAGAGATTTTCTTTTATCAATTTTAGGATGTGAGGAGATAAGAGTTAGCATGGAGTTTTTGTTTGTTATTATTTGGTTGTTATCCTTTTGATGATTTCTTATCACTTGCCTTGTTCATTTCTTTCTTAACAAAATTTTATCTTATTATAAAAAGACACTCTTTTGTGTCAGGGTTGTCTTTTATTGGTGATTAGGGTTGACCATTTTGCTTGGGTCCACATTGTTGGCCCAACCCATCCTAAAAATTTTTTGGGGCCTGGGCAGAAGTTTCTTTCAAGCCCAACTTGACCTAGGCCAATCAAGCCTACACATAAACATTATGTAGGCTAGGCTTAGATAGATTGGACTAGGCTAGAATTCGCTCCTTTTAATTAACTTAAGCCCAGTTCGAAATGGGCTTTAGGCCCATTTAGTCACATAGCTCACTTTCCCTTTAAATGCTGGCTAGCTTGGCTCTCTTTGTATGGTGTTGGACCCTAGCATTGATCTACACATCAGCCACATGGGTTCAGCCCAACCTCTGTTACAAGGCCTGGTCGAATTCACTACAGAACACAGTGAACCCCTGAGTCCATCAGTATGGACTCTTAATGGGCCAACATTTACACTAAATAGTCATTGGGTCTAGCCCCAAGGACTGTGGGCAGATGCAAGATTAACCCATCAGGTATTACCCTCAATGGTCTTGCACTTAACCTCTCAACCCATAATGATCAAACATTGCCCAACAAGAGAGGACTTCTCCTTCGGCTGCAAGGTACAGTCTTGCACTCTCTACTCACATGGATTTCGGGAATTAAAACCTTTTGCAAACATTTTGTGAAACCATAATATATAAGTATATCTCTATATAAATATATTTTGCAAAACAAATTTCAATAAGTCTGAAATCAACTGCCGACAGTTTAGGTTTCCATTAGAGAGAGTGCATTCCCCGATCATTCACTTTGTCCGACAAAGGGGCTGATTCTGTCACTATTATTACTCACTCAGGTGAATTCTCGGATTGCCCCAACATACCCAGGTTTTGACCCCCGCTAAGGATCTCACTGATTGGCATATCAAAGATAGCCTAATCCGACACCTAGTGCAGTACCATAATCGAGTCTAGGAGGGTCAGGTGTCTCCAAGGTTCAGGGCAATATTGGAATTTGGTCTGGTTTAGGGTTTCAAGCAAACCCACACTACATGTGCCTCAGGTCTCACCCTGGCAGTTGAGACAAGCCACCCCAATCCACTTGGCAGCACATTAGTGTCAGCCTTGGTAGGATAAATCTCCCCAGATCTATCCAATGGCTGTGAAGATTCTAAACTAACACGAGTCTCATAAGTGTCTAGTTTAGGGTATTACACAAAAACACATCAATATAACACGAATCAATTATGTACTTTTAGTCATTTACAATAAATGCACCAGTACATCAATCTGATTGGAGCTAAGGGCATATATTGTCTAACAAATATAATTGATATAATATATATTATATGTAATATTTATAATTATAAATAACGTTTGTAGTATATGTGTCATAAAATTATATATATATATATATATATATATATATATATATATTGTAATCATAAATATAAACTTAGATTTTAATTTTAATTTTCTTGAATATTGTTTTATTAATTTACGTGAGCAAATGCCTGGACTAAAAATGCTCTTACTACCCTATAAAACCCCGACCCAACCATGATCATCTCTATTGGTGATTGCGCACAAGTAATGCATTGTTAACTTTTGAAAGAAATAAAAACAAAGAGCTTTTGAATACTTGAAGTGCTAGTTACTGTAAAAGGATCTTAGATAGCAAAATTTCAAATAACAAAGCAAAAACAATACATGCTGACCTCTAATCCCTTACCCTAAAATATATTGGGCTGTGATCAAAACAACAAAAGTAACCCCCTATGTTCATCAATTGTAAGCATATGATAGAATATGCACATTGTAGTTAATAACAATGGGATTTGAGGCCATTTGCCTTTGCAAAGGCCCTAACCTCCTAGGACCTAGGATTAGGAATAGACATTTGACGTCAAAACTAGCTACATTTTTTTGGTAGACAAACTAGCTACTTGAAGTAATGCAACTAGGAGATTGACAAACATGTTGAGAATTTCACATGCTTAAATTGTTGAGTGTTTAAAGAACTTTAGTACAACCTACATATGTTTACTTTCATTTTGCCTCCACTATGAATTTCTTTGTGTTATGTTTATGCATTTTGATCTGAGTCAATACAGTTTTTTTAAAAAATTAGTCTCTTTTAAAGTTCAGGTTTTCATATTTTATGTACTAATGTTTTTTATTTTTTAGATTTTTTTTTTTTAAAAGTTGTGCCTTGCTCCGTGTGGGTGTGCGCCTTGCTCAACTTGGGTGCTAGAAGACCCCCTTTCCCTTTTCTTGCACCTTTTCTTTTAGAACACTGGTTGTATGCTAACATTGCACTTGTAAGCTCTACTTATTTTCTTTATTTTCTGTTTGGTCCCTTGTTAGGGATTCTTTTATAATTGCAAATATATCCCTTCTAATATAAATGGGCATTGTTTTCGGGGGGGGGGGTTGAACATTGAACACGGCCTTCTTGAACAACCTAGGACCCTTTACCAGCCTAGGTTAAGGTTTAAAAAGATCTCTTCATGTTTTTCTTTCTTTTCCTTTCTTTCTTTCTTTTTGTAGCACAACAAAAATTCAAAGTTTTCTTTAAATAATATTATGTTGCTTGACTTGCTTCTGAATTTCATATCACCTAATATTTCTACATTAATATTTTTAAGCAATTTGTTTGTTTTAATAAATTATTGATTACCAGTTTATGGAATTATTAGAACAATAAAGACTAATATACAAACATGTTGAGTTTTACGTCAGAAAGAAGTAAGCCGTCTGCAAGGTTTAGTCAATGGAGGGTCTGAGAATCAGGAGAATAATAACTGGACAGTGAGCTTTCCAGGATCTCCAGGCTGCTTTAAGTGGGAAGGGCTTCAGGGATCATTCAGTCCACTCACATCTGACAAAAGAATGTCTCAGGTATCTTCTTTTATTTCCTAAGCTTGTAAAAATCCATCTAATCTGTTTATTATTTAATTTATTAATTGTTTGCATATTCAGAAGAAAGAATATGAAGCTGCACTAGTTGGAGCTTTTAGGAGGGAAAAGGATAAAGACATTGCATTGCAGGCGTTGGCTGCTGAAAATCAGGCAGCTATGCAACTGGTAAGAGCAAGAAAATCACTTGTTTTTGGATGCTACAAGAAACATTATGTGGGGGGCTGCTGCTCATACATCTAATAAAGTTTGTTTCTTTATCTATAATAATAAAATGCCCCTCCCCCCAAAGTGGGATAGGTGAACTCACTAGAAGTTATTAATTAAATGTCAAAGAAGAAAAATAAACCTTCACTCTAAATTATCCATAAATAATTTCAGTTACTAGAGTGAATTATTGGTCTCCACCTTTACCTCCAGCCTGTATATAGAAGTACTTTTTTTCCTTTGATAACTATATATAGAAATATCATTATACTATGATAAGCTAATATCAAAAGGAAAGAAGAAGGAAAACAAAGGAATGTATGTTACCCATATATGGAAAGGATAATGCGTATATGGAATTAATAGATAATTGAAGCATCTGACACAGATACAATGTTCATTTTGAAGTCATTTCATCATGCTAGTTTGCTTTCGTACTTAATAATCCCTCTTTATTAAGGACATTACTTGAAACCACCTGACACCTATTTGCACTTAATAATCCCTTCTGACACCAAAACAAAAACCTGCATGGTATTTTTAGGCACATCTAAATGTGACCCTAACATGAGATTTTGTCATTGTTTTGACGTTAATGTTGAAAACATGAGATTTGCCATTGTTTTAATGTTAATGTTGAATTCTTGGGATTTTTGTTGTGAATCAGGCTAAACAAAGAGAAGATGAGATACAGGGATTGAAAATGAGGCTTCGATTCCGTGAAGCAGGAATAAAGAGGTTGGAGGCAGTTGCTTCTGGTAAAATCTCAGCTGAGACACATCTTTTGCAAGAAAAGGATGAACACTTGAAAGAGATAGAGGTTCTTCGCACCCAATTGGATCGGAATCAAGAAGTCACAAGATTTGCCATGGAAAATCTGCGTCTAAAAGAAGAACTTAGAAGGCATGTGCTTCTCTTCTTTCTGGTTTGAATCCTTTATTCATTACTTCAAGTTTCCTTCTGTATTATCTCTGTAATATCTAGCTAGCCTATAATGGAAAGGAAAAGCTTACATCCGTTTTCTTGCAGCAGTACATAACATGAGATCTTGTCCGGGCATGGAAACCTTTTCACTCAAAATTGCATATAATGCTAACGACTACTTCGAAATATCAAAAACATAAGATGAAAAATAGGCATTGCCCAATTCTGGTCACAATCATTTGGGGCCTTTGCTTGGGTGGACTGGATACAGAATTACAGACCTAACCTTTGGCACCTTTTGCACAAAGACTCAAACTAGATCTCAAGTTCGCATACTTGCCCAAGATTTACCATTACACGAAGCAATGGACCCTAAACAGAAAATAAAAATGTAGACAAATGCTAAAGGAAATTGTAAGTATAGAAAGAAAAGAATTTATTGATTAAATTTTGGTTAAATTGTTGAACTATAGCAACAAATATTAGTTCAGGTGTCTTTGTGGATTAAGTTGATCTCATCTCTAGCATCGTTGTATCGCCAAGGTGATACGACATTTTTTTTGGTAGTTGTTTTGTTGCTAAAGCTTTTTATTTGGTGGTTTACAAATTTTAGGTGGGGTGTAGTTAAATCAATATCATATTATCATGTTATATAGACAAGGATAAAAGAGTGTAGAAGGCATTAATGAATCAATTTTCAATTAATATATCTATAAAATGGGTTTGTGCAAACCATAATGGTAGGTATTTATACCTAGTAGCTTGCATCTTCTATTTCTCTATCAATTTCTCTAAACAAAAACAGAATATCATCTCTCCGCATGTTTTTTAATATAGGAGTTCTACCTCTTCATTTTTTTGATGAGGCAAAAAAATGTGTGAATGTATTCTGTTTTGCATGTTTTTTTGTTGTAGGATCCCAAACTGTTGTTTTTGGGGAGCTTTGTTGACAGTTTGGGACCAGGGGTATTTTCGTCATTTTATAAGTCAGATTTTTGGCCAGGGGCAGTTGGGTGCATATCTGTTGGATTTTGGTCCCTTGGGTCTTTTTGCAACAAAAGTTATCTTTTGAGCGTTCATTTGAAGTTAGTTTTGTTCTTAAGGAGTTGCTTGTGAGAGGGAAACATTCTAGAGGCTTATGTGTAAATACTTTAACTGGCTTGTCCAGCAAGCCAGTGAGACTTATAAAAGAGAAGGGGGCTGTTTCTGTAGGGGTCTTTTTGGTTCTTTCTCTCTTGTTTGAGCTGTAGCTCAGCCCCAGTTAGGGTTTCAAGTATTGGGAGCTTGGGTTTTGAGGAGTCGACCCATTTTGGCACCTTCCAATCCTTCTATTGCTGCGTGTCCGCGCGGGAGGCCAGCTTGTTGACATTGTTACTGTAGTGGAACTGTTCCGTGAGGAGTTTTACTTCAGGTTCAGGTCTGAAATCCCTAAACATCCAACTTGTTTGTTGTTTTCAGCTTGGTATTTCTTGCGTTTATTGCTGTATACTTGAGGTACTCCAATCCACATCATTTTTCCTCTAATCACTGCTCTCCATCTAATTGGGACAACCCTTTATTGTTTTCTGAATAGGGGTTTTGTCACTTTCCACCCTCTAAAGTTTTTTTTTATATACTATATAATTAATGCTGTTTGCATTCTACTTTTAATGTTAAATTTATTTATTTTAGTTCACTTTTAATGTTTGCTGGTTGCTACTTCAATTAGGAAAATTACCTCTAAAATAGCTAGAGAAGCAAGCTAAATTAACCACACTGGACTCCCATCACACAGCCTGAACTCAATGCCAGATCTCTAATTGATTTGGCAAGCCTGTGGAGCACAGAAACTCAGGTCGTAAAACCTTCATTACTGACTCATTCAGCATTTCAGATTAAAGTCTTTCGTTGAGGAGGGAGAACGGGAGATGATGAGCGAACAAATCACAATATTGCAGAGCAAGGTACAAGTTGATCTTATGTTAGGGCTAGTATTTTTGTTCTTTTTCTTTCTAGTTCTTTCTATTTGCATGTGTATGTTCATTGAAGTACTCCACAAAATTTTAGTTACTTGAAGCATTGGATTGGAAACTTATGCATGAAGCAGATCTCGAGACAGTTCAGGTAAATTTGTGCTTCCCTAAATGTTCTCAGATCTATGTTCTATGTGTTAAACTATGTATTTTATCCTAAATTTCTGGTTTTGTGTTTTAGAAAGGAACTTTCGATTTGGCAACCATTTCTAATGGCGAGGATAATCTTCTGATTTCCAGTCAGGTAAGATTAATAAGATTTCCTGTATCTGAAAGGATAGCAAGCTACTTTTATTTCATTAGGGTAACTGAATTTTAAGCCCATTTTAATGATTAAAGCATTATGGGTCATTTTCTCTGTTTCCCTTCATGGAGTTGGCCATCTAACTAAGCATTCTTTAAGATCTTTTCCACCTTCAAATCTTCTAAATCTTTGAGAAAATTGTTTTCGGCAGTCCTAGTTGCAAATGTATGGAAACCTAGTAAAACCTATAGAACTATTATCTCAGATACAGTTGCAATTAAGAAATTTAGATTCCATAGTACAGATGTGCCTAAGTCATAAAAGTGATCTCAGGAACAATATATACTGCAAGACTGTTGTCTTCTCCAAGTAACAGCTAAAGGATGCTTTCTAGGAGAAGCATTTGAGCAACTCGCTTGGCAAAATTTGACAAGCATTGAATTTTACTATCTCTTCCTCTGCAATCCACATACCCTTCAACAATAAGAAATTATGGTAAATACCATTTTCATGCATACCAACACAACACATGAAGCATGCCAAGGGTATAATGGAACTACATAGATTGATGGCATTAGTTATGGCCTTCTGTCATCAATATATTGGGGATTTCTGGTAAGGTTTGGGACTGTAAACTAGCTACCAAGTAAGATCAGTGATTTAAAAGGCACGCTTAGGCGCACAAGCGAGGCACATACTAAAATGCGCCTTGCCTAGGTCCTAAGCGCAGCCCTTTCAAAGGCGCATGCTTGGTGCGCCTAGGTGTATGTCTGATGTGCCTTGCGCCTCAGCCCAGGCATGCGCCTTTTGAAAATTCCACGCTTTTTTGCTTTTTTTTTTTGAACCTAGCGGTTGGGCCAGGGGCTCCACTCCAAGAACCCCCTGTTTGCTAGTGTTGTTCATTCATTCATCCTAATAAAATATCTTCTTAAAAAGCAATTAAAATTATAAAATCATTATTTTTGTGTGAGAACTAAGAATTTAAGACCCCAACATCGACTTGTTTGGGCTTTCCTTGAAGGGCGTGGCACAAAGGCAGCTCGTAGAATCAGGAATTTAGTATGTTTTACATCACATTAGGTACTTGAAGTAATGCAATTGAGGAAAAAAAGAGATTGTGGGTTTTATATGCTTGAAAATGTTTTATATGTTTGATTTTATTTTTAAATTTTCACTTGAATACGCTTTACACGTTATGTTTATGTATTTTAAATTTAGATAGTAAGTTTTTAAAAAAATTATTTTAAAATTTATATTTTTATTAATATTTTTTGATTTTTTGCATTTTTTTTAATTTTTTGGCATTTGTTTGAATTTTCTGGCATTTTTTTATATTTTAGCTTTTTTTTTTGTATTTTTGTGCCTTGCTTCAAAAAGGCTTGTGCCTTGGGCGCAAATTGGCCTGGGCCTTTTTTGCGCCTTGTGCTTTTAAAACACTGAGTAAGATTCTGCAGTTCTTGGCTTCTTTGCTTTAACCTCTAACAATGACCAAGATTTGGTGAATCTTTCATTTCAATATGATCTTGATTGGATTATATAATATTCTCACTCCATTCATTATATTTGTCTTTTATTTATTTATTTATTTTTATTTTGCACTAAGCTGTATGCTTACAATTATTTTGATCTGACTTGGAATAGGTTATCTATGCCCACCAAACCATGTCTTCCTACCTGAAAAATTGGGGCGTTATACCACAAATTGCAGAGATTGCAACAACTTTTTCTTTGAACTTAGCTTCATATTGGGAGTTAATGCTATTGTTTATTTGCACTTTATAGATTAAGTAAGCCTATATAAGAGGTCTTCCTAGAAAAAAAATAATGGCTTGTTCTCTTTGCTGATAAAAAAAAAGGCTTGCAAGACCAATGCATTTTCCACTTGGCAACTTTTAGGCAATGCAGGCTCTCTATACTCTTGTAGTAACTTTTAAGCTCAGTCCTCTTTTCATGTGATAAAGGAGCCCAGATTCAAATTTGTTTTATCTTCAGTATGACGTGGGCTGGATGGGAATAGTCTCTGAACAAGTGATCAATCATCAGAAAATCAATTTCTGAGCTAAATTTTTTATGCAATTGAGTTGCTGCATGCCACGGACTGCATGAAATATGGTGTTTTCAATTTTCTAACTGACATCTTTGCGATTTATCCTGTGAACTCATCTAACTACCTTGTGCTAAACGATATATAACCAGAAAAAGCTTATGCACCAATAATAAGGTTAGCAAGGGGAAAAACCTAAAATCAGAAGGAATTCTTAGTATTGTAATTCAGCTACATATGAAAATCTATATGTAATTTTTGTGCTTCAGTAATAATCCTTTCGTGTTTCAACACAGAATCCAACATCTTGGCATTCTTCAATGAATGAGGAGAATGAGTTTCTCCGCATGCAGGTAAGACTGTTTATTCAAAATGTATTCTATATTTTTCAACTTGAAACTTTATTTGGAATCCAACTTGTCGTTTGTCACTTGGATTTTCACAGGCTATTCAGAACCAAAGTGAAATGGATGCACTTTGCAAGAAGCTAAACTCCTGCCTTGATGAGAAAGGACAATTGGAGAGGTATTATTCTAATAATTTAATTATTTCTGCATTTCCTTGTATGAAGATGCCCTGAGCAGCTAATAATGCCATGCTTGAAACAACCTGAGTCATGATATATTTCCTCAAGATGATCTTATTTAGCATGGTAATAGGGAATCCTTGATTTTCTTGAAGACTGCGGAACCCAAATTGTTTATTTTGTTATTTTTTTGAAGTCTATGGTTTTCAAGAGACCAAACTATTCTTTTCCACTTTAAATCTTAACTACACATTTCTTAGTTTTGAAGCATAAAGTCAAACTGTAACAGGGCTAGAAAAGAATTGAAGGTTCTATCCATCAATTTGAGATTCTTAACTTAAGACAAGAATTAGATATTGCAGCTCTGCCACTGTCACCTGATTTAATTTTGAATACCGTTCAGGATCCCTTCACTTGTAAATAGGAATTGTTGCTCATTGAATCTGCTGGCTTTAATTGAATAACAATGTTTTCTAACTTGGCCTATTTAAAATTTGGAATTTCAAAAATGAGAACACTGGATTCCACTTATTTATCAAAAAAAAAAAACAAACAACGTTGGCATTCCACTTACAAAGAACATCTGGAATTGTACAGAAGTGGAAATGCTGGAACACCATCTAACATTTTTCTTTGCCAAAGTGGCCTAAGGAACTAGATGGTTTTGATCTTTTTTAATCCATTAGTCCCAAGTTGGGAGAATTGTAATGGAACATTGAAGAATGGATAAATGGTTAGTACTTAGTGTCCTATTAGTATTTTCCTTTACCCAAAGATATCTATCGTGACCCTCAATAAATCTAACTTGTCCTTTGATAAGATATCATGCTCGACTTTTCTTGATAAATAGCAGTTTTGTTTTCATGTGCTTGAAATGCATTTTTTATGCTTTGCTTGCTACAAATATTTTATGCTTGCTTTTTGCACAACTTTGTCAGGCGTGTTAATGAGTTGAAACAAGAACTTGAAGACGTGAAGAATACTTCAGGAGCAATGAATGGAGTTACAGGGCAACAAGTACAAATTGAACTTCCTTCTCTTCATTTTGCAGCACCTGATCATATGTCCAATGTCACATTAAATGATCAGATGGAGCTTAAAACCATGGTTGATGCAATTGCCTCTGCAAGTCAACGAGAAGCAGAAGCTCATGAAACAGCAATAATTTTGGCCAAAGAGAATGATGAGCTTAGGATGAGGCTGAAAATCCTAATTGATGATAACAATAAACTGATCGAACTATATGAACATGCTGCAGAAGAAGCTAATAAAGACAACAGAAAGGCTGGAAACACACAGGTAGACACCACTGATGATCACAATTGCAGTTCAATGGGCTTTCCTGAGGAAAGAGATACTGACAGGATGAGAGAGATTGAACATCTGGAAAGACAACTTCAAGAAATGCATGAAGAAAATGAGAAACTGATGGGTTTGTATGAGAAAGCCATGCAGGAGAGGGATGAACTCAAAAGAATGCTTTGTTTCAACAGGCAGAACAGTGATACCGAAGAGAAAGAAGAGTTTAATTGCCCAGAAAAGCTTGTTGAAGTAGATGGAGGTGAAGGCCTCAATTTGGATGAACTTCCTTCTAAATCTGATGATGCAAAAGTTTCAAGAGAACAGATAGGTTTTTCTGGATTGACTGAGCAATATGAATCTGGCCCATGTCTAGAAAATTCTTTAACAGATGAAGGAAATCCAACTGAAGTACTACAAGTTGATGTTGCTGATAATTCTGAGGTGGAAGGAAGGTTATCAGGGGTCACTGATTCTAAAATATTAGATGATCTAAATTTGGCAAGAATGAAGCTGGAGAAGGCTGAAAATAAGCTTGTGCATGCTTCAAATGCTCTGGGTTTATTTGGGTTGTATGACAAAGCAAACAGTGAGGTGGATGAGCTCTCAAGAAAAATTGAAGCTACAGAGAAAATTATTCATGTCAAGCAGCAAGAGATTGTAAATCTCTCTTCTGAAATGCTAGAAAGAAGAGTAGTTGTTGATGACAAATTATTGGCTATGAAGTCTTCTCTATCAAGCTTTTCTTCATCAGTTGGTTATTGGGAGCAGCAAGAAATTCAAGCAAGGGCAGACATGGATGCTTTCTCCTCTAACATAAATCAAAAGAAAGAGGAGCTAGCTCGTCTTCAAGCACAAAAGGATGAACTTGAGGCTAAGCAGATTAAGCTTCAAAAATATGACGTTGAACTAAGAAATAAACGTCTCTTATTAAAATCAAAACTTGAGGAGGAACAGCAAAGGCAAGAGACAGAGAAGGTGCTGCTTGCGATAGATAATGTGGAGAAAAAAGAGATTACCACACAAAGAATTTGGTGTAAAGCTACAGAGTTGCTTAAGTTGGAGGAAGACCAAACCAAGCTGCTAACTGAGATAAAACGGTCTCGAGAAGAGCTACAGAGCATACAAAGGGAAATGGTAATTTTCCAGACAAAATCTGGAGAGTTGGAGTGCAAGATAAAATCTGTTGAAGGGGAGGTACAGTCTTGCTTGAGAAAAGTGGGGGAGGTGGAGCTTGGACTTTGGAATGTTATCCAAGAGAAGCAAAAGCTTTTAGAGATGAAGGACAATGGGAATACAGAAGTTGACAAAGTGCTTCTTGAATACCACCAATCTGTATTTGAATCTGACTTGAAAGAGAATGAAGTAAAGCACAAGGAAGAAGAACTGCAGATGCAGATACAAAGTCTAGAGGAGTTAAGAGAAGCTAGGTTGAAAGCAACCCATAGGAAGACCCAATTGCTGGGTGATACAACCTGCTGCTCTTGCATGTCAGATGAACACGAGTCAGGTTGCCTGTCCAGAAAGGTAGAAAAGGAGCTCCAAGATGTTCGAATGTCAGTTATAGAAGTGAAGTCATTACTCAGTGATGGTTGGTAGTCAGGTAGATCTTGATCTTTGGATCACTGCTACCTATAAATTTCTTTTTTCTTTTTTTTTTTTCAGTCTCTTGTTCGCTGAAAAAACGAAAAAATATGCTAACTATTTTGGGCATTCTAGAATAATGCCCATATTGCTAGATTGAGGATTCCATTTAGATTTGCTGTTTAGTCTATGTAATTTCTGTAAATAATGTTCAATAGTGGATGTTGATCGGAGTGGAAAATTAAGAATAGTAGCCCCTCATGAGTTACCAGGCTCAACAAACTTGCTGCTTGTTATGCATATTTAAAAAAATATATATATATATAGAATGGTAGATAAGCATATTTTAAAAAATTTTTGACAAATTATTCAATTATATAGGAAAAACCATGGGAATGCTTTATTCATTACTATATTCTTATAATACAGAATATAATTATATTCATAATATTCAGTTTTAAAAGGATTACATGTAAAGTATGCTAAGCTTATTGTTCTGTATTATTTAAAAGATAAGATCTTTTTATAACAACACGTGTTTGACATTGATAAAAAAAAATAACACATGTTTAACTGGATTTTTTTATGATACCAAAAGAACATTGACCAATCAGAAACTCCTGTGAATTTTCACACACAGAATTCCTTTTTTTTTTTTATTTTTTTATGAACAATCCAAGGTTAATTTGAGTGAATATTGGTTGATTAGTTGTTAATTTGTTTGATGCCGTAACATGGAACATGATCTCCTTCTCTTAGACATGCATGTATAAGGGACTGCTGATGAGTGATGATCAACTAAGATTGTTTTGCTATAACCTTAAATGGCAGTCCAGAGCATCCATTTTCTCAAAATGGTCATTAGGTTTGGAAGAAAATTCATTTTCTCCCCATTTCTCAGCTCCTTGTGCTCAAGCAGTTCTATTCAATTTGCATGAGCTTTATTTTTGCTTTCCTTCTAAACGTGACAAACTTGATTATCTGCACTACAGCACATATTTGCCAGATCATCCATCTTTGGAGCTTGTTTAGATAACTTAGGCATCTAGCCTCCAAGGTTGGTATGCCCATATTGATGTATGCTGGTTCTACAGAATCACATTAATATATTCGTATTCCACTTTGAATCATGTGACCTGGCCCAAAACCTGATAAATATCAGGCTTATCAGCCGATATGTATCAATACTAGTTTTAACCTTGGTTGGAATTTGGAATTATTTTTTGGTGTTATTTTCCCCTTCATCTGAAGCTTTAATGGCGTCGTGCTCTTAATGATGCCCTTCCCACAACCATAAGAGACACCATATCATGTTGGATAGAATACCCTTTATGCGGAGCATGCATTTGAAAACCGGACCGGACCAGATGGTTGATTGGTTGACCAGATGCCATTCCCAGTTCTCACAATCTGTTGTATTTCACCCAAAAACCGTTTTGGGGCAAAAAACTGTTAACTTAGTCAGTGACCCATCGACCCAAATGGTTGAATCGTTCGATTAGGATAATGGTTTTTGACTTTTTTTATTTTAATTTTTTTAATTTTTAAAATTTTAATTAAAATGAGCCATCTTTGATCAGATGATTGGACTGTTTGACCTGGGAATCTGTGGCCGAGGTCCGGTTTTTAAAATCTTAATGCGGAGGATCAGCGGACAGCATTGATCATGTCCTCTTATACTATCCATCTGTGCAGCCAAGTTGGTTTGGATCTATGCTGAACCAGAGATTGGATGGCAACTTCGGGTCGCAGCCTCAGAACACGGTTGGAAAATGGTGGAGACTTGATAGGACTTCTCACAAAGGACTTTGTCCCATGGTTCAGTCCTTCATTTGGAGTCGAAACAAGTTGGTGTTCAATCGGGAGCTACATACACCAGACATTGCATCATTGCGCTAGGGGTGTCAATTGGACTGGATTTGGTCTAACTTCATCCGGTCCAATGTGAATTTATTACAAATGGATCATGTCCAATTCAGTCCAATGAATATTTTGGACCATTTTAGGCTGGTTCAATTTGTTCAAAAATGTTTTAATTTAGATTAATTCTAACTTATATAAATTGACCAGATATTGGCTCAATCCAACCCAATCTAATATAAATTAATTTTGGATGAATCAGGTCCAATCCAATCCAATAATACTTTGAACCATTAAGTCTGGACTGATGGTCCAATTCAATATGTCTTGTTGGTCCATCCAATCGGCCCAAATTGATTTTGGTTTAGATGAGGTCCAATCCAAAACCGGTCCATTAACACCCCTAATTGTGCAGGAGTTGACAGGAGAGAATGAACATAGTACCCCTTGCACCTGTCCACTAAGCCAGCCCCAGCCACAATCTCTTAAAATTAATAAGGAATGGGCCAGGGCTACAAGTCCCAATAGTGCAGGAGGGTGGGGATTTTGATCCTTGACCACCATGGCCACCATCTCTCTCAAGGGCTGTTCCACTGCTCAGCTGTTCACCTTTAGAGCAGAGGCTCAAGCATTCTTCCATGGTTTGCCCTACGGTTATCTCTTCAAAATGTAGAACTTGAAGGCAATGCTCTGAATATCACTAAGGGTCTGTTTGGTTTACAGGCCTGGAATCAGATTCTGATTCCAACTGTTAGAATGGTCATTCCATCCCCCTTCCCTTGGGAATGAGAATCCATTCCAATTGATTCCAGTTCTTGTTAGAACCAAACAGGTGGGAGGAATAGACCATTCCAATTCCGATTCGGTTTCCAACTGTAAACCAAATGGATCCTAAGCTTTTAATAATGGATCCCATAGATCCACTGTGGTGGTGTATCAGCTCCATTATTGTTGATTCCAGAAATTTCATCAAGAGCCTTTTGTGTATATCTCCTCAGCTCATCTTTTAGCCAGAACTGTTGTAATTTGTCCTAGAATTTCTACTTGGTGTGTTTGTCTTGACTTTCTTATTTGTATTGTACTATCTGTTATTTTTGAGCTGAGATAAATGAATTTTGTGCTTTTTACCTCAAAAAAAAAAAAAAAAGAGAACTAAAGATGAGGCCAAAAAAAATAAAAAAAATAAAAACCGCAAAGTTCCAAAAGAGCGTTTAAAAAACTAAAATAGGTGGAAAACTATTAGGTTTGGCACTGCCTATCATATCATATCGATACCAAAAACTAAAATAGCTGGAACTTGATGCAAAGTTCCAATACATCCCTTCTGATATATTGAGGTGTATCAATACTTTGAATCTTGTTGCAGCCTATTCAACGTTTAAAATTTCGACCAATTGAGGAGGTTAGAATAGCTTTCTAAATAGGACTAAATTGGACTAGTCCACATTGATATGATATTTTTTGGTGTTTCCTTGAAGCCTTTACTTGTTAGGCAATGTAGATATGGCATGAGTGACAAGGACCACTTCACTTTTATATTATAATATATAACAGGGGAGATGACCATATGAATCATATAACATGAATGTTCAATCTGTTTATGCTTTCTAGAGATGGGAATCAAGAAAAACAAGAGTTTGCTTTAGACTAAGACTAGACACATATTGAGATGACCATTTAAGTCATATAGTCCAATTGGTTGTAAAGTTAGCATGATTTGCTTATGTTTCAGAAACTTCAACTAACCACTATGCTCCAAATTCTATAAATTAAGCTTCGTCGTCGTTTGGTTGTCCAACTGTGTGTGTGAGAGAGATCTCTAAAATCTGAAAACAAAATTTTGGTTGGTCTAAGCATATGTTTGGTACTGTGGTTGCAACACAACCTAAGGAAGTAGGTGAAACCTATAACATGATTTTCTTAATTTCAGAAGTTTTCTTTGAAATGCTGGTTATCAACCTTCTGTCCCTCTTGTTTTCTATAAACAAAAATAGCTTTAATTTCTTTCATTTCCATATATTCTCTCAGCAATCAGTTTTGAGTAAAATCAGTATAAATACATTGTTGAACATATGCATGTGTAAATACATTGGAAGGGATGACAATTTCTACCCTATTTGGGCGGATTTGTTTGCTTGAAAAACATATTTTGGGGTGGGTACGGGCTTTGAGATTTTATAATTTGTAGGGGTATGAGTAAGGTATGGTATTGGGTTATACCCAACCCTACCCTTCCCGACCTGTATATTGTTTGAAGGCATGTAAACTTATGTATCAAGTGTTGAATTTAATAATATTTTGACTTTTATATGGAGATCAATTGATAGTTTATGTGTTTTCTACATTCTTTAATCAAATAATTAGAAATTTTGATGTTTATTCATGTTATTTTACTTGTTTATTGCTTATATATAGCAAAAAAAAAAAGAAAAAAAAAGAAAAAGAAAATTAGAGGAATGTTTTAAGTCTTTTACCTTTTTTTTTTGAAAAACAAAATCAATCATTTTGTCAAACACTAAATATATTTTTTTTGGTAAACAAGGAAGAGAAAGGGCCACATAACAAGGAGATAGCCTTTCCCCCAAGCATAGAAAAACATCAAAATATTTTCAAGGCTTGTTCATTTTTTGGATTTTGAAAGGGGGGAAAGTTGATCAATACGATTTTGGTTCCCATTGACCAATATGCCCATGTTCTTCTTTCAGATTTATGTGGATTCATAGATAATTTATTTTCATTGGGTATTTCCTAGGTGGGTAAATAACTTTCCCACCTAGGGGGAAGTTACCAACACTTGCATGGAATAAAATTGTCCTTTCTACTAGTGAATTTTCACTGTTAAAAATGGTCATTGACTTATTTACTTGGAAAATAAAAGAACATGGGTAAATGTACTTACCCGGATTATGCATTTCTCAAGATACTCTTACCCGAACAAGTACATCTACCCAGATAAATAACTTCTCAAAAAGTGATCGGGGCCTTGGTTTCTTGAGCTCCACCACTGCAACATCCACCACCAAAACTATCTAATGATATGTATCGAAATATGTTTTTTATTTAGTAATAAAAAGTATATTTATATCCATGATTTTATAATATTAGGGTGTGCTTCGATTTTCTTTTTTTTTTTATTTTAAAAAAATTAAAAATAGATAAATTTGTTAAAGCTCTTCTCTATGATTGTGTCCATTAGCTCACTGCTGAGAGTTAAGGTCCTTAAGGATGGGCCTGTCTTATTAGCCTAGAAAAGGATTTAGATTCTTAGAAGGGTCTTGGTCTAGTCTAATAGAAAAGTTCGGCCCAGTAGTTAAAGTGGGCAGGTTGCCTTAGGCAAGTTAGGCCCAGTGCAGTGCAGCCCAGCAGATGTTCAGTCGTTCCTACTTGGTACTTCCTACTTTTTTATTTAGGGTTTTCCCGCATAGCTCATCGTCTTCTTGTATATAAACGAAATAAGAACCTCCACCGCTTTTCGCTTCCTACACTGAGAACGGTGTTGGGTGTTGCCGACTTGCCGTGCCTCCTCTCATCTGAAAATGGGCATTTTCAGGGTATTTCTCTTCCAATCTCTTAGTTTTTTTTTTTTTCCATAAATTGTAGCTTCGGATTTTCTTTATTAAAATTTCTGGTTTCATCAGTACTTTGAATTCTTCAGCTTTTGCGTTAGTGTTGATCTGTTTTTTTTATTTTTTTATTTTTTTTGTTCGATCCAGTTTCACCAGTATCAGGTGGTCGGGAGAGCGCTCCCCTCCGAGGCGGATCCGCATCCGAAGATTTACAGGATGAAGCTCTGGGCCACGAACGAGGTTCGTGCCAAATCGAAGTTCTGGTAATTAATTTGAACCCTGGGTATCAATCTAAGATTATTGTTGATACCCAATGCATGTATTTTCCCCACCACTTATTGTTAGGTTGGGATGATTTTTTTTTTTTTTTGTTTCGGTGAAGTATTGGTTAGTGATGTAGGCAAGAAATCATTTCTGGTATTTTCGTTTACTTACGAGGCCGTACTGTTTTTTGTTTGGGTTGTCGCCGATTCGCTTAGGTACTTCTTGAGGAAACTCAAGAAAGTGAAGAAGAGTAATGGGCAAGTGCTGGCCATCAACGAGGTACATGTTATTTCTTTACTTGATGGAGCATTGTTTGAATACTTGTAGATTTCTTTCGTACTGATTCTAATAGGATTACGTGGACTGACTATTGGATTGAGAAAAGAATTATATTGTGTAATTATGATCGATCGAGAATACAATAAGTTGGATTATTCAATGAATGAAAGGGATCATGGCAGAAACTTCATATGAACAAGGGTTGTGAAATTTGATGAAGTACTTGTTTAGTTGTTTTTCACTTTTATCTGTTGATTATTGCAATAGTCAAGAACAAATTGAATGGAAATTAGATGACCACTTGATCAAGGTGCCTGATGTTTTAGCAGACTTTTGGCTTCCTTCACAAGCCAACAAATTACAGTGCACTTATTTTTGCTTAAAACTTTACATTCATTAATGGTTTTTGTCCACAAAGGAGTGCTAGAAAGTATACAATGGGGCTTGTTCTTGTTGCCTGTTGCTTTGCATGTATGTAGCAGATAGGTTCTTTGGCATAATCATGAGTTGGATGATTGATTAAAGTTTAGGCAGATTTTGTACATAAGTAATATCAGGATTTGGCTTAATTGGCATAGGGTCCTATTTAGCTTCTTAATTGGAACTGCCTGACTTTTATCCTCTCTTATTTCCATCTCCTTTTTGTGACGAGGATCATAATATGGTGTATTTGGTGTCTAGAGGCCTTGGGAGTGAGTCCATGCAACATTATTATCCCTTGTATCTTTTTGTGCAAATGACAGAGAACATTGTATCTAGAAAATTTATATTATGTAACAATCTATTTTAGATTCTTTTCCACTCACTACAAGAAAATGGTCAAAGCTGGTGGACGTAGGACTGCCGACTTAGCCCATTAGACTGCCACCTTAGATCTAAGGTGGCGGTCATGAGTCTGCCCCCTTGATCAAGACCGCCGCCTTTGAGGTCTGGTCCGATGCGGGTCAATCATTCCTAAATCGACGGTATGTCAGAACTGCCAGATCAGAGTTAATAAAGGCGGTAGTCTGGAGCGTCGGCTTAGATATCTTTGAATTGCCGCCTTAGATCCGTCAAAGTGTTTCTTCCGTTTTTAGGTGGCGGTCTGGACTGCCACCTTAGTTCTCTTTGAATCATCTCAGTTTGATTTTTGAACACATAATCCACCACTTGGGGGCCTTGAATATTTCATTATTTAATTTTGTTATCCAGTAAAAAACAAAGCAATAAGTAATTCAGTTCAGCAATGTAAGCTGTTATCAAACGGCCCCTCACAATGAAGCCATTACCAGAACAAACAGAAAGGAAGAAATAATAAAATTTATCTATTTAAATTCTAAAGTTTAGTCATATTAAATCCAATTGGTGTTATTTAATGAACCCACTTGTAATGATGAAGTTTGGACTTGAATGTAATGAGAAATTAGTGAAATCATTTCATTGATATGCAGCTCCTAAGCACTCCATAAATGAATCATCTATACATTCTTCATACTTCCATAGTGCCACATAAATAAATCATCACTTTGTTCCAGGCAGCTTTTAAACACCACATCAACCACAACCCTTTAACACCCCTGCAATAAAGCAGATCAATGAAGAAGAAAAAGGAAATGAAGGAGACGCATGAGATTTGGAAAGTGACAACCCTTTAACCCCTCCAATTGGTGTTAGGATTTCTTCTTGCTAGATCATCATTGTCTCAACTCTGATGTGATTTGGAATTATTTTCTTTCTTTTTTTTCTTTTAGCATATTTCAGTTTCTTTTCATCTCAGTTTGGAACTCTATAAGCATTTTACCCATTAGCCCTGTCTGATGGAAAGTGACAAACAAAAAGGGAAACCATCAATTCAATTCGGGAGCTAAAGCTTGAAACGTGAAGTTAAACTAAAACTCTTTAATGGAACAACCTGAGCATCTACACATTTTAGATTGAGAACGGTGGAGCCCCTCTTTTGAGCAGTATATCCAGGGTCCTCGATGAGACTGAGGTGATAGAGGTGGATATCTCGGCCTCCTAGCAACTATCACTGCCGCTGATTATGAAAACTATTAAAAGAACGTTACCTTCTCTTCTCTTCTCTTGCTTGAATGAACAGAGGTTGGTGCTTTGGTTGGATAGCGCCCAGAAATTTCCCTGATCTCAAGCACAAAGGGAAACCCTAGCTCGAACAAACAGAGGTCGCCCTCTCTCTTCTCTTGTTCGAATGAACAAAGGTTATTCAGAAAATTGCGCAACCCTAGATTTTCTTCCAACTTTCTTACTTGTGAAGAATAACTTGTCTTCTTCCAAACTTCTGTGCAAGGTTCTCTGCTGGAAATTAGAAAACCTTGTTTCTTTGAATAGGAAGGAGAATTCACACAGGAGTGAATTTTTTTGCTTCCCTGCATTTCTCCACACCAGTCCGTTGTAAGGTTAGATCGGTTTAATTCCGGTTCACGGTAAAATTTGCCGAATGGATACTAATAACCACTGCATCAGTTTTTAAAACGAATGTAGGCGGCAGTCTTTGAAAGTCCGCTGCCTCAGATATCTCTATAGTGGCGGTCAGAAAGACCGCTGGCTCTGACCGTTTTTCTTGTAGTGACTTTTCCTTCTAATTTACCTGAAGTTACCACACAGTTGCTTTTCTTCCGTTCTCTTGACATCAGTTTTCATGTATTCATTTATTGTCTTGATTATGCACAGGTGCATTAAAAGCACTTGGTTTTCATACATATTGTAGATATCGTGTTGTGAGCACTTGGCTAGCAAAGTTGATGCTTTGAGAAGTTCTTTAATCTTTCAGATGAGAGATCCTTAAAATTCAAAGTAATATGTGGGGCATAATTGATTTATTAATAATTTAACATTATATGGTATAATATGCATTGCATCCTTGTATAAATTTCTACTGTATCTATAGCAAGCAATAAAAGTTGTGCAATAAGTGTTAGGCTACTTGTGCCAAATTTCTAATTCTGATGGCAGAATTAAACATTTTCCATTTCCTAAAATCCAGGATGAAGAGGGAAATAGTGAAATAGATGATTCAGCCCATCATATGTATACCATCCAATGTGCTGCAATTCTGTTTTCTAACAATCATTTAACATTTTGGCCATTTAAAGCTGCACTTTATTTTTTCAGACTGCCGATTGTTTTATTTCTTTCTGTTCACCAATCTTGTGAACTATGTATTCAAGATTCGTGCCTCTGTGACTAGAAATTTCTTTTAGTGAGGATATAGAACAGCTTTTTTTTTTTCAGGGAGATGGTAGAGGGTTTGTGGTTTTTAACTAAGAAAAAAACAAATTAACATTTTTATCTGCTACTGCTAGTGATTCTGCTATATTATTCCTTCTCTTTGCTAAATCTTGCTGTTTCATACAACAATCCATTTAGTTGCTTCTTGTGGTTTTAGATGGGCCTTGTGTTGACCATCGTTTTCATTACAGATTTTTGAGAAGAACCCAACCAAGATTAAGAACTATGGAATTTGGCTGCGTTATCAAAGCCGAACTGGTTATCACAACATGTACAAGGAGTACCGTGACACTACTCTTAATGGTGCTGTTGAACAGATGTACAATGAGATGGCTTCTCGCCACAGGGTGAGGTATCCGTGCATCCAGATCATCAAGACAGCCACCATTCCGGCTAGCCTCTGCAAGAGAGAGTCCACAAAGCAATTCCACAATGCCAAGATCAAGTTCCCCTTGGTGTTCAAGAAGGTCAGGCCTCCAACCAGGAAGCTTAAAACCACATACAAGGCATCAAGGCCCAACTTGTTTATGTAATTCCTATCAATGATTATATCTTCAGAATCTGATAGATGAATTGAGTGATCTAGAGAGATCGAGATTAGGATTTGAGTTTTTGAAATTTTGTTATTCTAGTGAGAGACCTTTCCTTGTTTCCTCTTATATCAGCTATGTTTTATCTCTGGTGTTCTGAACTTGGATGATGGAGAAGCAACTCTTGGGCTTCGGCATCTTTGAAATTTGCAAGTTTAAAGGCATGCACTGCTGCTCTAGAATTTTATCATTATTTCAGTTTGAGAGGAAGACCAATCTATTTTGAACTATACACCACCTCACACGGTCACACCTGAACACGCAGCATTGGTGGCGTTTATATCTTAATTTTTCAGAAAACCAATTTAATTAAGGCAATTTTTTTAAAGTATCCCTATTGTTGAGGAAATTGTTTAAGTAACCTTCTGTTAATTTTGTCACACTGTTTAATCACGTGACTGTTATTTTTAAAAATTTTTAAAACCACTGTGGGAATGTTTGATATGTTGGGACACTGCCATCTATCATCTATGTGGTTTTCGGTGCTCTGGTGGTCGGAGTGCCTGGAGTATCCATACTGCGGTGTGGCAACTTACAAATGGGAGGGGTGTATCGGGCGATATTGATACACCGGTAGGAGTGTATGAGGTGATATAACTGATTTTTGCCTTTTTTTTTTTCAAGGGGCTGGTTTAAGGCTCCTCCACCCCCTGGACAGTTTAAAACTCCTAAGCATATCGGGAAGCCACCTACATGATACATATCGGACCATCAATACTTCGAACCTTGCTCTGGACAACGGTGGATCGTAGAACAAAAATTCAGTTGCTTTGCAACCGGTGGATCTTGGAACAAGTTGTCGAAGGCTTTAACTCGCCAAGAGACGGAGTTCTGGGTTTTCTTTTGTTACAACATACACGCTCTCTCCAATGCAATGGAAGAAATGGTTTTTCTTGAAAAATAAACTCTCGCTGAAACATTCTGTCAAACGTAGCTCAAGTTCTCTCTCTCTCTCTCTCTTACATCAGTCCAAAACTCATTGGATAGGTTCTTCTGGGTTTGTTTTTGCCCAAGACATTTCGATGAGGGGCGAAAAATCATTGGATAGATTCTTCTATGTTTTTAACGAGGAAGGCCAGATTTTTTGAACAAATTGCCTCGACCATCCTTCACCTCCAACTGTCTCTCTCTCTCCCTCCACGTTATTCTTTCCCTTGTTGGTCTCTGTAATTAGCTTGGAAACAGATCGCCCTCATCAACATTGAATTGTGCTTCCACCGTCACTCTAGAAAGAGACTCCTACGAAACATCTCATACACTTTCTTACAAACATGAATGATGATTATAGTGAAGAGAAGCCTTGCTGTTTCCATTTTGGCAGTTTGTGCTCTTTGCTTGAAAGAGAGACTTCTCATTTTGGCAGTAAAGTAGGGGCATATTCCCTTATCAGAATCCAGAATAAATACCATTCTTGAACACAGGAAGCTCCCCATCACCCTTCCAAAGATTTTTGCTTTGGGTTTCTTGTTTCATTGCCTTTAGTTCTTAGTTCTTACAATGGAAGTCTGGTGTTTTGGATGATGACTTGTCTACGAGCCCGGCCGGAAGGTACTTATCTAAAATTCCTTTTATTTTTCTAGCTATGTATCAAGAAATATGATCAGAAGATGAACACCTCGTTTTTTAAGAAATAAAACGTAGAAGTTTTAATAAGATTAGTGCTAGGGTTTTCCTCTCAATGCATATTTGCTTGCATGGTTTTCAAAACCGGACCGGATTGGACGGTCCGACTGGAAAAATTGGAAATCGGTCAGGTGGACCGGTTTTGGTTTCCCCAAAACCGCAAATTTGTCCAAAACCGTTGATTTTGGTCAGTAAACCACTGGCCCGGGTGATTAACCGTTTGAACTATTCAGACCGTTCAAAAAATTTTGACCATTTTTTTATTTTTTTGTTAGAACGGGCCGCCCATTCAGTTTGAACGGTCAGACCATTTGACCCGGTAACCGGACCCTGACCAGTTCGGTCTCCGGGCCGGTTTTAAAAACCATATTTGCTTGTATTTAATACAGTACATCCCACAGCATTAGCATCGAATATCTTCCCTTTGTTAGGTGGTAGAAACTTCACCTGTCCAAGGCCTAAAAAATCTCATCAAAACCGTAAAACTTGTTGAATTCGGACTCTCCTATGTAGTGGTAGCGACCATGGGCTTGCAGAGCAGCGCTGTGTTCTGCAACTTTCGAATTATTTGTTTTTTAAATTTATTATTAAGCATGAATGGTTCCACCATTAACCTATGCTAGAGTTTGCTGACTTTGGTCTTCCAAAATGAATTGGGGGGGTTATGAAGAAGAACATATAAAAAAGGGAAGGCACCAATGTCGACATTGCGGAGCTGTTGCTGATGAGATGAAGAAGTTAGGAAGAGAAGCTTCACCAATCTGAGACTGCACATTTCATACATGGCAGGTTTCACTTTTATTGTGGCTCCTCAGTATCATGGTGAGATATATGGTGTCCGATCATGTTGGTAGTAGGGGTGTCAATTGGATTGGATTTGGTCCAATTCAGTCCAATCCAGTGTGAGTCCATTACAAATGGACCTGGTCCAATCCAGTCCAGTGAATATTTTGGACCATTTTGGACCGGTCCAGAGACTGTCCAATCTGTTCAAATTCCTGTTAATTTAGATTGGTTTCAACTCAAATCTGGTTCATTTATACCTATGTTTTTATCTTTTACCAAAGGATCAGATATTGGCTCAATTCAATATAAGTTTATTATGGATGGATCAGGTCCAATCCAATATGTCATATTGGTCCGCCCAGTCCGTCCAAACTCAATATGTCTTATTGGTCCGTCCAATCTGTCCAAATGGTTTTTGATTTGGACGAAGTCCAACCCAAAACCGGTCCATTAACACCCCTAGTTGGTAGTGTGTTGGAATTCATACATCTGATTCTAACCGAAACCTGGTCCATTGACACCTATATTCTTATCTTGTATCGATGGACCAGACGTTGGCTAAATCCAAGTATCCAACCCAATCTAATATAAATTCATTTTGGATGGATCAGGTTCAATCCAATCAAATAATACTTTGGACCATTAAGTCTGGACTGGTGGTCCAATTCAATATGTCTTGTTGGTCCATCCAATCTGTCCAATTCAATTTTGGTTTGGATGGGGTCAAATCCAAAACCGATCCATTAACACCCCTAATTGCGCAGGAGTTGACAGGAGAGAATGAACATAGTACCCCTTGCACCTGTCCTTTAAGCCAGCCCCAGCCACATTCTCTTAAAATTAATAAGGGCTAGGAAGTCCCAATAGTGCAGGAGGGTGGGGATTTTTATCCTTGACTACCATGGCCACCATCTCTCAAGGGCTGTTCCACTGCCCAGCTGTTCACCTTTAGAGCAGAGGCTCAAGCATTCTTCCATGGTTTGCCCTACGGTTATCTCTTCGAAATGTAGAACTTGAAGGCAATGCTCTGAATATCACTAAGGGCCTGTTAGGTTTATAGGCCTGGAATCAGATTCTAATTCCAACTGTTAGAATGGTCATTCCATCCCCCTTTCCTTGGGAATGAGAATCCATTCCAATTGATTCCGGTTCTTATTAAAACCAAACAGGTGGAAGGAATAGACCATTCCAATTCCGATTCAGTTTCCAACTGTAAACCAAATGGATCCTAAGCTTTTAATAATGGATCCCATATATCCACTGTGGTGTATCAGCTCCATTATTGCTGATTCCAGAAGTTTCATCAAGAGCCTTTTGTGTTAATCTCCTCACCTCATCTTTTAGCCAGAACTGTTATAATTTGTCCTAGAATTTCTACTTGGTGTGTTTGTCTGGATTTTCTTATTTCTATTGTACTATCTGATATTTTTGAGCTGAGATAAATGAATTTTGTGCTTTTTACCTCAAAAAAAAAAAAAGAGAGAGAGAGAACTAAAGATGAAGCAAAAAAAATAAAAAAAAAAAACAAACGCAAGAGAATTAAAAAGCAGATCAAATTTATAATTACATTGTTGAACGGGAGGATAGAATAGCTTTCTAAATAGGACTAAATTGGACTAGTCCACATTGATATGATATTTTTTGGTGTTTCCTTGAAGCCTTTACTTGTTAGGCAATGTAGATATGGCATGAGTGACAAGGACCACTTCACTTTTATATTATAATATATAACAGGGGAGATGACCATATGAATCATATAACATGAATGTTCAATCTGTTTATGCTTTCTAAAGATGGGAATCAAGAAAAACAAGAGTTTGCTTTAGACTAAGACTAGACACATATTGAGATGACCATTTAAGTCATATAGTCCAATTGGTTGTAAAGTTAGCATGATTTGCTTATGTTTCAGAAACTTCAACTAACCACTATGCTCCAAATTCTATAAATTAAGCTTCGTCGTCGTTTGGTTGTCCAACTGTGTGTGTGAGAGAGATCTCTAAAATCTGAAAACAAAATTTTGGTTGGTCTAAGCATATGTTTGGTACTGTGGTTGCAACACAACCTAAGGAAGTAGGTGAAACCTATAACATGATTTTCTTAATTTCAGAAGTTTTCTTTGAAATGTTGGTTATCAACCTTCTGTCCCTCTTGTTTTCTATAAACAAAAATAGTTTTAATTTCTTTCATTTTCATATATTCTCTTGGCAATCAGTCTTGAGTAAAATCACTATAAACACATTATTGCACATATACATGTGTAAATACAGACATATATGAGTCTTGGTAGGCTCGAATCAATGGGGCTCAGATGCGGTTGGTTCAGAATTGTACCATGTTTGGGCTTACCCAAGGGTGACGGGGTCTGCTCCTCATAGGCGCATCCACCTTGCATTGAGAACATCTCCCATGAATAATAATTAATAAGTACAGGAGATGTTTTCAATGCATGATAGGATGTACGTGTGAGGTGCCTGTGAGGCGCCAGGTGTGAGGAGAAGATCCGGTCTCTACCCAAGGCCTCAATGGAAGCTGGAAGCCCAATCTATGAAAAATGTCAGGCTGGGTGGTTGAGACTGCCCATATTCCACATGTAGGCCCAAACCAATCTATTCAAAAACTATGACCGTTAAAGTGTAATGGTAGATAGAAGAATATGACTTATTAGAAGGGATGACAATTTTTACCCTATTTGGGGTGGGTAAGGGTTTTGAAATTTTATAATCTGTAGGGGTATGAGTAAGGTATGGTATTAGGTTAAACCCAACCCAACTCTTCCCAACCAGTATATTGTTTGAAGGAATGTAAACTTACGTATTAAGTGTTGAATTTAATAATATTTTGACTTTTATGTGGAGAACAATTGATAGTTTATGTGTTTTCTATATTCTTTAATCAAATAATTAGAAATTTTGATGTTTGTTCATGTTATTTTACTTGTTTATTGCTTATATACAACAAAAAATAAATAATAGGAAATTAAAGATGCAGGTTTTAGATCCAACCCGCCAACTTGAGCCCCCACCCTCAAATGCAAAGAGGGTAGGGTCAAAGAGGGTTTTGCATTTTCATGTGTAGGGAGGGTTTGGATTTTGAGGGTACGGGCTGGGAGTTTTAGAGAGGCAAGCAGGGCCTAGAATTTAGAAAATCCTCCCCAAACCCACTCCATTCACAATCCCTACTTATTAGTTATCTTTTTTTTTTATGTAAAACAAAGGAGTAGCACATCCCTTGGGAATCTAAAAAACAAATATAATGAAAATTCCAATACAAACACTAGAAGTTAATGTAGAAGAAGAGTGGCCCACATTCACTAGAAGGGTTGGCAATTTTGTGGGAATTTTAGGGTATTCAACTTGTCCCAATTGTAATAGGATCAGTAGAAATCTGCAGAAATAAAAAACCTATAGAAAAGATGGAGAAGTGTTCTTGAGAAGAAGAAGAAGAAAAAAAAATAAAGAAAAAATAAGAGAGCAATCAGTATTGGCAGACCCCTCTCATTATTATTTATACTTAAGGTAAAAATAGGTAATGACCAGTATGCCCTTATATGGCAGCTGAACACAAAAGCTTGATAAAGAACTTAAAAAAGGCACTCTAAAAGACTCCAAAGGGTCCCAACAAGTGTGTTGTGGTCCCCACTACCTATCTAAACAAATAATCAATAAAATTAACACATAAATCTACACACAATCTTCAACACTCCCCCTCAAGTTGGGAGTAAATGTCACACATTCCCAACTTTTGTATGTCATGGTCAAGCTTGTCCTTTTAAACCCTTTTGGTGAAGATATTGGACAATTAGAACTCAAAGGATATATATGGTAGACAAACTCAAATGACTATCACCATTTCTCTTATGAAATGTCTGTCAACTTCAATGTGCTTTTCCCTATCATGTTGAATTGAATTATGGGCAATATTGATTGTAGCTTTATTATCACAATACAACATCATGGGCTCCTCTGCATCTATCCCAATCTCACTTAGCAAATATTTAACCCAAAGTAATTCTGAGACACCATGGGCTATAGATCTATATTCAGATTTAGACCTTAACCTTGCAACCACAGACTATATTTTGCTTTCCCATGAGACTATCTTTCTTCCTACAAAGGTGCATACCCCAAACGTAGATATCCTACCATCTAGACATCATGCCCAATGTGCATCTATATAGGATTTCAGCTTCAAACTCCCATGATCTGAGAACAAAATACCTCTGCTTGGATGTTTCTTCAAGTATGCAAGTATCTCATCAATGGTTTCCTAATAAAGAACTTGAGGAGCATGCATATACTGACACAATAGTCGCGGCATAGGACATATCTGGGTGTGTCATGCAAAGATATAATAGTTGATCCACCATCCTTTGATATCCACTCACATCTTTAACCCACTCTCCATCCAAAGTATTAATCATGTGGTTTGGATCAATAAGAGTATTGACTAGTTTAACTCCTAACTTCCAGTTTCCTATAGTAGGTCTAATACATACTTCATTTAAAAGATGAATATCCCATGCTTGGATCATGCAACCTCAATCCCCATAAAATGTTTCAGCTTTCCTAGATCCATAATCTCAAATTCTTGTTGTGACTTTTTGAGTGCATCAATCTCCCTCTAATCATTTCTTATAACAACTATGTCATCCACATATATCAGTATTAACACTAGTGATTTTCTCCTCTTTACAATGAGAGTATGATCTGACTAAATCTGTGTATCCAAGGTATATCGATGCTCCCCTAAACCTATTGAACCATGCTCTAGGCGACTATTTCAAACCATATAATGATTTTTTTTAGCCTATAGGCTTTTCTCTCACCAACATTCATGTAGAAGATAGTTGGAATATTCATATATACCTCATCCTATAAATCACCATTAAGGAAAGCATTTTTAACATCAAGCTGGAAGAGTGGCCATAAGTAAATAGCTTCTAAAGACAAAAGAATCTAGACTAATCTCATCTTAAACACTGGTGCAAAGGTCTCTAAAGAATTTATACCATAGGGTTGAGTATACCCTTTTGTAATCAACCTTGCCTCGTACCTCATAATGTTGTCATTAGCTTTGTACTTCACAATGAACACTATCTACAACCAATTGTTTCCTTTTATGCAAGAAGTTCAACTCTCCCATGCATAATTCTTAAGAAAAGCCTCCATTTCTTTTATCATAGTTGTTCTCCACTCAAGTTTGGAGAGAGTCTCACTAACATCCCTAGGTATATACACAGAATCTAGTGAAGAAAAGAAGGCATGATAGGAGGGTAAAAGGGCACTATAAGAGATGGTGTGAAATGTAATAGGTTGTACACTTCTTCTTTCCCTTGCGGAGTGCAATAGGAAGATCAAGATCAACTACAACAACATCAGTATTAGCTACAGGAGCATCAACAATAGGACTAGAGGTAATAATAGACTTAAGGGAAATACCTAGAACTATATTAGTTGAATCTATAATCTCAAATGGATTGATGGAGAGTGGTACAAGTTTTTCTACTAGAACATGTTGGGAGTCAACCCTCTTACACTGGTGCTGAAAGAACTATGAAGTAGGCCGTAGTGGGTCAAGTAGTGGTACCGAAGCTGATGGTGGAGCAACAAATGAAACTAATGATGAAGCTGAGGTGGAGAAACAGATGGAACTAATGGACCAGATGGAGGAATAGAAAGAGAAACAAACTATAAGGTCTTTGCCCCCCTCCCCAAAACACTCACCTTGAGTAGAACTACCACAGAAAAATAATGTAGATTTAAAAAAGGTAGTAACAAACCTACTCCCCATCACTAGATTATAACAATAGTACCCCTTCTGGTTTTGAGAATAAATAAGAAAAGCACATTTCTTAGCTTCAGGAGCCAACTTCCTACTATGAAGATTAAGAATGTGAACAAAACAAACACACCCCAAAACTCTCAAAGGTGCACGAAATATCTCCTCAATTGGAAATAAAAGGCTGAACGGCACCTTGAACCCCAAGATACGTGAAAGAACTATGAGAATTGCATCCCTCGAAAACTGAACAAGAACCAAAACACACTATAAGACTCCTTGCCGCCTCCACAATGTGTTATTTTTCCTCTTTGCTATTTCATTATGCCACGGTGTATAAGCATAATTACTCTGGTGAATCACCTCATGCTCCAAAAAATACATAGTCAAATCATTTTCAAAACATTCTCTAGTATTATCTTATCTGAAAACCTTAACTCTCACTCCAAACTGTGCGAGAACCATCTGGTAGAACTACTATACTAAAATATTTATCTCATCATGGGATTTCATCAGATATGTTCAAGAATACCAAGTATGATCATCCACAAATAAAAGAAAATACATGTAATCACCCACACAAGAAATATGATAAAGTCCCCATACATCAGTGTGAATAATATCAAAAGTAGAAGAACTTTTTTCATTACTTAGCTTAAAAGAATGTCTATTGCTTTCCTAATTGACAAATCTCACACTCCAAACTAAAAGATTGAATAGACTCAAATAACTTTGGAAATAAACATTTCAAAGAACTAAAAGAAAGATGACCTAAATAATTATGCCGATAATTTGAGTCACTGATTCTGACCTACTACTACTACTGCTAATATGATGGCCCTGATGTCTTAGAAACTTATCTACAAGGTAGACTCCGTTTACCTCAAGACCATTCCTAATTGTCCTATTTGACTCCACATTCTACAAAACATAATTACTATGAAGAAAAGTCACTAAGCAATTCAAATTCTTTGTCGAGCTACTTACAGAAAAAAAAAGGTTAGTATGAAACCTAAGAACATGTAAGACAGAAGACAAAGTAATCCTATCACTAACCCTAATTGTTCCCTTCCCAGCAATGGGAACATGAGAACCATCTATTGTAGAGATTTTATCTCTACCAAAACATAATTAATAAGAACTAAAAAAGGTAGACATACTAGTCATGTGCTTAGATGCTCTTGAGTCTAACTAGATAAGTCCCTCCTTACCTGAGGTGGAGGATAATGCGCAATAGTATGTGAACTACTTGAATGAGTAAAGGAGGTAGTGTGGCTAGTGTCTGCACTCTACTACCTGCTTGATGAACTAGAACCAATCGAATCCTTCTTATTCATAAGTTGTCCATACTTTTCCAATTTAGTTCTAATTGTTGCCATTGCAATGGACTTTAAATCAACTTGGGTAAAAGGTCCTAGAGAGTCTCCGATATCTGCCACATTTGCATTTCCCTTCTTGCTTTTGACTCGGACTGGTATGTGATGTGGGTGGAGCTTGCAGCATGTGTCTCTGATATGCTTAGGCTTCTTGTAATAATCATACACCAAGTCCTTCTTATCCTTCCTCTTGATCTCACTACTCCCTCTATCTCTATTTGGCATGTTTAATTGTACTAACCATAGCCGACTGGTCACTTCAAAGCTGCCTCTAAATGACATTCCTCCTACTCTCCTCTCCATACACAAAGGTATAAGCTTGAGAAAGAGTCACACTCTCTCTAAAAAGGATATGTTGCTTAGCAATATCAAATTTAGGATTCAGTTTAGCCAAGAATTCAAAGACCTTATTCTTCTCTACCAACTTCTAATAGGTTGTTGCATCCTTTGTACTCTCCCAAACCATAGTCTCTAAGGATTTATCTCCTGCCAAAGTGTTTTCAACGTGGAGAAATACATAGCAAGAGGCTTATCTCCCTATTTTGTATTACTCACTTGATTCCTCAATAAATAAGCTTTGGCGACATTTTATTTCTAGGAATAGATATCGGTCACTTCATCCCAAATATCCCTTCTTGTATTTACCCACAAGAAACTCTTCCCAGTATGTGGTAACACTGAATTACACAGCCAACTCATCACAATGTAATTTTCTTGTATCCATCAGGAGGAATTTGTATCAGGTTTCTTCTCATCCCCAATACGGTATCCTAGTTTTCTATGAGCTCCAATAGCCAAATTGTGCCCACTCTAAATAGTTTAAACCATCTAACTTAACTGTGGTAATGATCACATGTCCAAAAGATTCTCTAGAGACTACTCCACCCAATCCCATGTCAATGCTTAAGCTCCGCTTAGTGCTCCAACCCTCCATAAATCTTAGAATAGATTAAAAAAGCAATTATACGTGAGAAAAAATAAATCTGTCTCCTTCAAAGGCCTTAATCCCCCTTTTGGTACTCAAAAACCTCCTCACACCAAGATTCAGTCTCCGTGGGAGCAAGTAGAAATAAGAGAAAAGGTTGCCACTCCCTATAGAGACCTCAGAAATCACTAAAACGCAAACCTCCCCTTCAAAATTCGCCAAGAAATCTAAAAAATCTCGATTTCCCTTCCCATGTCAAAATTGAAGAGTCCTACCGCAATCAGGATTCTTCCCCCCTCTCCAATTCTTCTTGATTTTGGTGCTCAACCCTAGATCTTCCACAAGGGGTTCTATATCCATGAAAAAAAAAATCTAAAAACTGGGCACTTTTTAGTCCTACGATAAGTTCTCTAACTCATCATGTAGTCGATTGATCTATGGCTGCATGATGGGAGCACGAAAAAGGCTCAAAGCCGACTCTACTACCAAGTAGAAATCTGCAAAAATAAAAAAACTATAGAAAATATGAAGAAAGGAAGTGTTCTTCAGAGAAGAGAGAAGAAGAAGAAGAATAGAGAAAAGAATGAGAGAGGAATCGGTATTGGACACCCCCTCTCATTATTACTTAAGGCCCCGTTTGATTCACGGGAATAGGGGTCTAGAATCAAAATTGGAATGGGTTATTTCTGATTCCAACTGTTTTGTTGGGTGGAATCGGAATCCCATTCGCATTCCTGCTAGAATGACATTCCCCCATTTGAGGGAATGGTCATTCCCTGCCCCTCCCTTGGGAATGAAATCCCATTTCTGCTGATTTTAATTCCCATTCCCATTCCTTTCTGAACCAAATAGATTATTGGAATGGACCATTCTGATTCTGATTCTGAAGGATTTCGATTCCGACTATGAACCAAACAGACCCTTAGTAAAGAACTTAAAAAGGCACTCTGAAAGACTCCTAAGGGTCCCAACAAGTGTGTTGTAGTCTCCACTACTTATTTAAGCAAATAATCAATAAAATTAACTCATAAATATACACAAAATCCTCAATAAGACCCATTTATCAAAACCCTATAGGTTTTGCATTTTGACCTTAGGGTACTTGGTACCTGAACAAAATTTTATTTAATATGGGTTTTGACCTTTGGGGTCGGTTTGTGTTTGGGTTTTGACATTCCCCTTTGTATCCCATTGTAGGCATCTTTAGCATTAGCCTACCACACCATTTCTACAAAAGAGGGGTATCATATTTTGCATATGTAATGTAGAATTAGGTGTAAGGTTCAAAGTATCAAAAAAATGTAAAAAGAAAAAGAAAAGAAAATGAAGAGGCAATTTAAAGATATGTATTGGATACACTTAGGATATTCATGGATACAGTGAAAAAATTAAGATACACATGGATATGCCATGAAAATTCAAATATATATTACAAATATATGAATTATATATAATCTACCGCTCTAATAATTTTATAAATAAGAAAAATGTATTTTAATAGTTTATGAAGTATGTAAAGTTTAATTTCATAAAAAAATAGGAAATATTAATTCTCCAATATGTGCATAGCTTAACAAATTAATATTATAAATCTCATTAATGATCATGTAAAAGGTTACACAATTTAAAATAAACTAAGTTTAATGAACAATGGTGATATGTCATAGTAGAAAAATTACATTCTATTATGAAATTAGTCATAAACAAATTCTCTTAAATGGATAATTGAGATTATACAGACAACAAACATTTAGAATTGAGATTATAGAGACAACAAGCATTTACAAATGAATTTTTTATACTTTAATACGCATGGATATATCTTACAAAAAAAAAATGCATGGATATAATATGTTTGCTTATCAATGATAACTTGGAAAGGTATTGTGGAGTGTTCTAGTGGTTACAATATTTTCGCTTTCAAATAAGCAACTAGTATTCAAATCCTTTTTAACATCATTTTAGTTTTATATAGAAAAATGGACTTAAATGGGATTAATTTAGCTAATTATGAGATAGATATAATTAATGGACCTGATTAATGTTACAAGTGGTGTGTTAAATAATGTTAGTTATGGAGTCAATTATGGGTAAATGATGTGTTAAATAGAGTCAGTTATGGGGAGTATTAACAGCATTTTAGTTTTATATAAGAAAACAGACTTAAATGAAATCACTTGAGCTAATTATGAGATAAATATAATTAATGGACCTAATTAATGTTACAAATAGTGTGTTAAATAAGGTTAGTTATATAGTCAATCATGGGTAAATGGCATGTTAAATATAACCAAGGGCCATTTATTAAAACACCACCTATAGTTTCATGGATTTACAAAAACCTACCCTATAGTTTGCATTTTACTAAAACACCCCTTATAATTTGCAATGGATTTACTTAATCAACCTTCCTTTAGATGACAGTGGAAAATGATAGTTTTGACCCCTAATGTCCATTTGAATCAATTTAATCAAAAGAAAATAAAAATAAAAATACCATTTTTGCCCCTAATAAGACACAAACGACTATTCTTTTGGCAATATTATTATTTGCCCAATTTTGTTTTCTACACAAAAAAAAAATGTTAGGAGTATTTTTGAAATAAACAATCATGGGCCCAATGGCACAATAAACACTCCTTAATGAAAAGTCGATTAAGTAAATATGTTGCAAACTATAAGGGGTGTTATAGTAAAATCAAAACTATAAGGTAGGTTTAAGTAAATAGGTGGAACAATAGAGTTTATTCCAATAAACAACCCTAGAATCAATTATGGTGAGCTTAATGAACTTTAATTAAGGTAATTGAATAATGATAACAATGATAGGAATTTGGAAAAGGCAAGTTTCACGTGTACTCTACCTGTTGCCATCCCTATTCGTTAGACAGTTTGTTACTTGGTTAACCTCTCTAAACACATGCATATAGTCCTACTTCACTCCTCAACCAACTTTTCTCGTTCCAACATTCTTCAATGATGGTCTTCATGCCGAGTTGGCTTAATTTAATGTTCCTTGTAAGATAGTCAATGACAGGTTTGGAATAAAAAATAAGAGTTGTTCTTGTTTTACAAGTGATATTAATAATCAGTGGAATAAAAAGCATTTCGGTTAGAGAGTGGAGCCAGAATTCAAGTGTCGATATCACAATGGTATTGGAAAGGAAATTTTAAGAAACTTATAGGGTTAAGTTTTGGAAACACAAGTATATGTTGGAAAATTAAAATAGGTAGGGGGTGTCGATTGGACTGGATTTGGTCCAATTGATCCAGTACAATGTGAGTCCATTACAAATGGACCAGGTCCAATCCAATCCAATGAATATTTTGGACCATTTTAGGCCGGTCCAATTCAATGTTAGGATCATCCAATTTGTTCAAATTCATTTTAATTTAGATTGGTTTCAACCCAAACCCAGTCCATTGACACCTTTATTCTTATCTTATATCAATGGACCAGATATTGTCTCAATCCAACCAAATTCAATATAAATTTATTACAGACAGATCAGGTCCAATCCAATCTAATAAATATTGTGGACCAGATTGGTCCAATCCACTATGTCTTTTTGGTCTGTCCGAATTGATTTTGGACTAGACGGGTCCAGTCCAAAACCGATCCATTGACACCCTTACATGTAGGTTGTAATAGTCAGCTACATTCACGTCCAATCTGATTATCAAACCTCTGAATCTGAACCCAATTCAAAGTCCGATATGTCATATTCAAATCAGATATAGATTTAGTCAGCATCTAACTTATCATGCTTAAAATGACATTAACAAAATTAAAAAAAAACTAATTACTTTCAACTTATATATATATATATGTATATATTCATTTTATCTATTTTTTTAATTTTATTTTTTAATCATGGAAACATGGATTAACCCATTTGACCCAAAATGATTTAATTTCTTACCACCACTTAGATGAAAACACTATTTTTGCTGGGCAGATTTTAAAAGTATATGCTTTTATGTTATTGGAATTATTAATTTATTAAGTATGAATTTAAATAATACAACTTAATGATTTGAAGAAATAAAAATAACTTAAATATATGATTCAATGAACATGAATGCAAGTTAATAACGTAAATGTTGTATTTAATGAGTGATAACTAAATGCATTGAATATCTTTAAATTTCCTCTTTTCAACTCATTTAATATCAAGAACCAATTACCCTATTTTCCCTCATTTTTTATCAATAAATTTAAATATAGAGGGATAAATTTTGTTCGTAAAAAATTTCAAAAATATTCTTGAGACCATTTATATATATATATATATATATATATGATAGATAGATAGATAGAGAGAGAGAGAGAGAGAGAGAGAGATTGTGTTAAATTTAGTTATAAACTTTACATAATTTTATATGCACACATGATGCTCAAAATAGCCGAGGGCAACAAAGTAAATTCACTCCCAAGCTTCGAAGGAGCGCCAAGGGCTTTGAGGGTCTGGAGGAGATGAGCCAAGGCCGAGGGTTGGAGGCCAAGGCGAATTGCTCCTTCGGATACTGTAGAGGCTAAGGGCTAGTGTTGAGAAGGGCGTCCAAAGAGGGACGAGAGACGGATCCTGCGGTAGTGGATCTGCAAGGGAAAAGGTGTCAAAGGTCTCGGGTGGGAACCCGAGGCGAAGACTCTGACGATCAAGTTAGTATGTGCACAAGGTAAGCAATGAGTCTGGAGCTGAGGGGTCCAGACGAAGTCTCAGATAGCACCAAGTCCTTAGAGAAGAGAGCACTAGAGATCACAAAGGTTTAGAATCCCTTACCTTGTGGGAGGTGCCTTGCATTTATAGTCGGAGTTGCCAGGGGTAGTTAGGCTCAGATGGTCCAAATGCGAGCCATACGAGGGCCTGGCAAGATGTTCTACCAGAGTCACGTGGCGCTCAGCGATTGGGTTCACCTGGTTCGCATCGGGTAACCCTGAGCAGCCTCATGGCGAGTTTATGTTGGCGCCCTCTGGTCGACATGCGTCAGCCCTGTATAGGCTAGTCGAATACGCTTACATCACTTGTCCCCCACTCCCATGGCCGAGTTGGGGCTCCGACTTCAGCCAAAGGGAGTGTCAATATTAGTAGGTGTCATCGGGCTTATTCAACGGAATGTACCCTGAAGTGGCATCGCATTTGTCTCGTTTTTCTTTGATCTCAATTCATGGAAGAGGGGTGAAACTGCGAATGCCTCGGCTCTAGCTAGGGAGCCCAAAATAGAGGGGGGGTGACGGAGCCAAGCCTGTGCCTTGTACTCACGCGGCGACGGTTTGAGGCTATGTGCGATATGGGATTCACAGGCTGACACGCCAGAGTCGTGCCTGATATGGATTTAGCGCGAGAAGGGCCTTTCGTAGGGGGGACGGGTGCTCTGGGCAAACCTATGCACCCGAACCAATGGGTTACGGTGAATGGGCCTGTCGGTTCGCTCGGCGTTGTTTCATCTCTCCGAGGCTAAGCGCCAAGTGTCACAATGCAAATGGTCAACGAAGGTGGGGGGCTCACGGCCGTCGGATCCGATAGGATCTGAGCCATCCATTCTTCTATAAATAGGGAACTCAACTGCAATTTTTCTTCGTCATTTGTGCTTAGGCACCCTTTGTTGTCAAGTGAACATTGCTCCCAAACCATCAACTCTTCAACACACCTCGTCTTCCTCTTTTTCTTCTTCGCCTTTAGTTAACACTTCGAACCATGTCTCATCCCAACTCTAGTCCTGAGCGCTATGAACTTCTAGCTGGCTCGGAAGGGAGCTCTCCTCAGACTACTTCCCCCCTTTCTTCCTTAGGTCCATTGGTTGTCGTCCCCCTTCAATGAGAGGTGATGGTGTTGAGGGAGAGGATATCCTCTAGGGGTTCTGAGGTTAGCCACTGAGGCGATGACCCTCCTGGTGAAAGTGCCACATCTGTGACCTAGGGAACCAAAGGGATTCCCCCAAGCCGAGGGAGAGCGGATCCGAAAGCCCATCCCGGGGAAGGTGGCCGAAAGTGCTGCCCGGGGGTGGCAATGGATGATCTGTTGCGTTCGGAGTTCAATGGGACTCTGGACGTGGATTAAGTGAAAGCTTTAGCTAGGAGGTTTCACATACCTCGGCCCTACCAGCTTAGGGTTCCTGATGTCGGTGACCGGCCGTGGACCCCTGAGGAGGGGAAAATTTGTATCTATCAACACTTTTTAGAGTTCGGCCTTAGGTTCCATCTCCATCCTTTAATCTCGGAGCTGCTAGAGTGGTATGGGATCACGATCAGTCAACTCGTCCCCAATGCCATCAGGACCATAGTAACCATGTTAGTGTGGGCTCAGCTTCGGGACGTGGAGTTGACCCCAAAGTTATTCCGTGCCATGTTCGTGCCAAGAAGCATTCTTCCGAAGCCAACATGTACTACCTTCAACCATGGAGGGGGAAACCCGTTGATAACACCACTTCTGTCCACAACTAGAAGGGCAAATTCTTTTACACCTGTCGCCCCAAGGGTTGGTCATTTAGGTCGAGGTGGGGAGAAGCCTGCACAACAGTCGAGAGGTGTCCCCCTCCGCTTTGGGATGAGAAGACCACTGTTGTAGCTCACCTACTCGTGCTAGGGACAGTCAAGGCCAAGCCTTTGGAGGAGGAGGAGTTCCCCTTGGTATTCGCGGAGCTCAGCCCTGCCCCCCTTGGTTGGAGAGGTCTCGTAGTCTTTCAACACATCCCCTTCATCCTCATCTTATGATACTGATTTGTCTTCTTTTGTTTGCAGAGGTGTCGATGGACGCTCAAAAGTTGCTATTGGAGAATGTCTGTGCCAAGCAGAAGGTCCAGGCCAACAAAAAGCCAGGAGGGTAAACGCAGAAGGGGCCTTCCGAGAGGGTGCCCATGAGGGATGAGCGGGTGCCTACCCCCACCAAGGGGGCTAATTAACAACAAGTCCCCATTGGCCGAGGGGGCAAGGGAAAGAGGCCAACCAAGGGAGTCAAGAAGCCGTCTGAGGTGAACAAGAAGCCTGCCGAGGTGGCTGAGGCGAGTAAGAAGAGGCCTGCCGAGGAGGCCCTAAGAGAGCAACCACCAAAGAAGGTGGACCACAATGAGCATCCTGTTGGGGGTTCCATAATAAAGAAGCCTCCCACCAAGGGGCATTCAGAGGAGCCTCTGTCTGCCCCCGCTTCAGCACAGGAGTCAATAAAAGGGCCAGGCAACTTGCCAAGGTCTTTCACCCTTGGTGGAAGATCCATGAGGGGGACTCCATCACTGAGTAGGGGGTCAGCAAGGCCCTAGTGAGCGGGGCGATCCTGCTGAGGGATCACTTCGAAACGATGCAAAGTGACCCCCAGACCGTCCGCGATGAGGGTCATTATCATTTGGCCAAGGTAAGCTTTTAACCTTCATCTTTGTCTTTTTTTCTATACTTTTCTTTTTTCTTTCTTTGTTGTGGCTCTTACCGATGGTGCTCGATGCAAGTCTGTCACCACTTCGTCAGCCTGGAAGACCGGATGGGCCTCACCCTAGAGCGCTTGGACCGGATGGAGAAGACCAACGAGAAGCTCCAGGTGGTGGTTGCCACAAGGACGAGCAGCAACTTCGGAAGACTCTGGAGGATGACTTGAAGACCGCGAAGGCCCGCCTCAATCAGGTGCAAGAGGCATTGAGGAAGTCCAAGGAGGACCAGGCTAGACTCGATAGCATTGTCGCGGAGGCTCAGAGGTGAACAACGCAGGCAGAGGAGCAAGTGGCTAAGGCCGAGAAGCGGGTGACTAAGGCAGTGGAGGCCTTCAAACAGTCGTTCGAGTGCCATAAGGCCATCGTGGACTATTCATCTTTGACATACCTAGACGACATCGAGGACACAAAGAAGGTCATCCTACAAGTGATGTCTGACTTTGACGTCGAGGGTTTAAAGGTTATTCCAGACTCCCCGAAGGGTCTGCTATAGTCGTTGATGGGGTTGCTGAAGGCGCTGAGGACTATACCCTCCCCCATCTGGTGGCGAAGCTTAGTGGGGTTCTTCCTGCTTGTCTTTTTGTTTGTTTTTGCTTTTTTGATGTACATGTGCTCCGCCACCAAGGCCGCAAACTTTTTGTAAATGCTTTAAAGTGAATGAATAAAAATACAAGCATTTTTTGTACAGTGTGTTCTCTCCTTCTCTCTCTTTCTTTTTTTTTTTTTACCAAGGGGTCCCTGCCCCTCCCAATGAAGAGACCACAAGGCACAAAAAATAGCTTGTACTAGCCCGTTACATGCTCGCCTTAGATAGCTAGGAGGGAGAAGCCGAGGTGGAGCCGTTCGACCGAAGTGTAGCTCACCTGACTTAATTCCTTCCAAGTGTTTACTTAGGCAAGGCCGAGGAGGCCTGTCGAGTTGTGGGGGAGTGGCTGAGAGGGGCCCAAGCAGAGGTGTAGCTTGCTTGGCTCCCTTCCTCCCAAGTGGTTGCTTAGGCAAGGTCGAGTCAACACTCCAAGGAGGTCGGGGTCTTGGGTCATGTCAAACCGCAAAGTTAGTCAGGGTTGACACCTTTACTCAATCGTGCTAAGTGTATAAGACCAAGAGGACATCCGCCACCGAGGCGGGTAGTGAGGTGTGCGATGCCTCGATCGTCTTGGTGTATTTTTGTTTGGCGAGGTGTTAATTTTGGGTGTTCTCCACTGGCCATGTGCCCTGGCGTCGGTCTAGCACGAACCCAGTTCTCGGGGGAAGCTACGCGCTTCGGCCAATCGCGAAGCCAAGGGGTCCTAGGAACTTAGTGAGAACACACGCTAAGCATTGAGCTGAAGAAGAACTTTTCTTTATTCATTCATCACTTGTCTATCAGAAAATATATTCACTGGTAGTACATCTGAAGGTTTTCTGAGTTCCACGTCCGAGGGATGGGTCTTCCACTTAGGTGTTTGAGGAGAAAGGTGTTGGGGCCAACGACTTGCTTGATTTTGTAGGGGTCTTCCCAGTTGGGACAAAGTTTACCCACACCTGACTCGGGGACCATGACTTTCCTGAGGACGCAGTCTCCCTCTTTGTAGTGCCTCTCTTTTACCCTCGAGTTGTTGTAACGGGCTACCCGTTGTTGATAGGCAGCCACCATTACTTGCGCTTGCTCCCGGGCTTCTTCTAGCAAGTCTAGGTTTACTCTAAGTGCTTCACTATTATCGGCCTCGTCCTACGCTTCAATTTGGAGCATCAGCTGGCCGATTTCTACTGGGATAACGACTTACGTACCGTAGGTTAGGCTGAACGGGGTTTCTCCCGTGGTTGTTCGAGGTGTGGCCCAATATGCCCAAAGTACACTACTTAGTTCGTTAGCCCATAGGTCCTTAACTCAGTCGAGCTTGGTCTTGAGTCCATCTAGTATAGTTCTGTTGGTGACCTCGGCTAGGCCATTTATTTAGGGGTAACCTATCGAGGTGTATTGCTGCTTGATGCCGAGGGAGGTGCACCACTCCTGGAACTTGGCGTCGTCAAATTGCTTTCCGTTGTCAGTTACTAGCATGTGGGAGAGGGCGAAGTGGCAAATAATGGTCTTCCAAAAGAAGCTTTAAATTACTTGAGTTGTGATGGTAGCCAGGGGTTCAACTTCTACCCACTTGGTGAAGTAGTCCACGATGACGACGAGGTACTTCCTGGCCCCCGTTGACTAAGGAAAAGGGGTGAGGAGGTCCATTCCCCATTTGGCGAAAGGCCAGGGGCTGTTGAGAGCTGAGAGGGTTGCGGCCGACCGATGGCATAAGTTGGCATGTCTCTGGCATTGGTTTCAGCTCCGTATCAACTCGGTTGCATCCTTTTGGAGCGTCAGCCAAAAACACCCTTGCTTTAGTGCTTTCTGAGCTAGGGCTCGCTTGCCAAGGTGGTTACTGCAAATGCCTTCATGAAATTTTCGGAACACATACTCGCTCTCCTCCTGGCGGAGGTAAGGCAAGGTGAATGACCTTCTGTACAACTTTACTTCCAGCAAGGTGTAGTGGGCTGCCTGACATCGGAGTTGCCTTGCTTCATTCCTATCGCCAAGTAGTCACTTTGTCAGTAAGAAGTTGATGATGGGGTCCATCTATGACGGTTCAGCCTCTATTGGAAGTACTTGGGCTTCTTCAATAGAGGGCCGAGGTATCTTCTCCACGCAGACAGTGCGGCAGAGGGCTACGTTCGAGGTGCTTGCCAACTTAGAAAGGGCGTTGGCTCCTGTGTTCTCGGCTCGCGAGACTTGCTATAGGGAGAAGCGCTGAAAGTGACGGGCTAGCTCTTGAACTTTGGTGAGGTATTTGGACATGCTTTACTCTCTGGCCTTGTACTTGTCGTTGACATGGTTCACCACCAATTGTGAGTCGCTGAAGTCTTTGACATGTAGGGAGCCGAGGTCCTTGGCAAGCTGCAAGCCAATGAGGAGGGCCTCATACTCGTTTTTGTTATTGGACGTCGAGAAGTCGAAACTTAGCACATACTCTATGACTACATTATCTGGGGTGAGGAGGATAAGGCATGCTCCGCTTCCCTTAGCGTTGGATGAACCATCAACAAAGAGTTTCCATTTGGGGTGGTTCTCATCCGTCGAGCGGTCTCCTTCAACATCTTTGGGGGCTTAGCGGAGGGCCTGGCTAAAGGTGCACTCTGCTACGAAGTCTGCTAGGACTTGTGCTTTGATGGTAGGCCTCGATCGGTACTATATGTCAAATTTGGAGAGCTAGATGGTCCATTTGGTCAAGCGTCCCAAGGTCTCGGGTTTGGTGAGTACAACCCTAAGGGGTTGGTTCGTTAGGACCGCTATAGTGTGAACTTGAAAATACGGCTTGAGATTTCTAGCCGAGACCATGAAGGCGAAGGCCAGTTTCTACACCTTGGGATACATGGTTTCTGTGTCACAGAGGACCTTATTGATGTAGTATATCGGCTTCTGCATGCTGTCTTCTTTTATCATAACTGAGTTGACTGCTTCGTCACTAGCCGACAAGTATAGATACAAGGTTTCTCCTACAGCTGGCCGAGCGAGGAGGGGAGGTGAGGCAAAGAAGGGCAAACAATGGTCAGCCGACTTCGACATGAAGCGGTTGAGGGCAGCCATTCAGCCAGTGAGCCTCTGAGTCTCCTTCATCGACTGAAGGGGTGCTATGTTCAGTATGGCTTGTATCTTCTTAGGGTTGGCCTCAATGTCTCTTTGAGTAATGATGAAGCCCAAAAACTTGCCCAAGGTGATGCCGAAGGCACACTTGTTGGGGTTGAGTTTCATGTTGAACCTTCGCAAAGTATCGAAGGTTTCGGCTAGGTCCGAGGTGTGTGCTTTGGCTTTCAGGCTCTTCACCACCATATCATTCATGTAGGCTTCGACATTTCTCCCCATCTGACTTTTAAACACCTTGTTGACAGGCGTTGGTAGGTGGCCCTTGCATTCTTGAGACCGAAGGGCATCACTTTGTAGTAGTAAGTGTTGTGCACAATGATGAATGAGGTTTTCTCCTTGTCATCTCGGTGCATATTTATCTGATTCTATCCGGAGAAGTGGTGTGTCTGGAAGCACGTCGTTAAACACTCCAGAACACTAGTTTAAATATTCATAATTTTTACAGTTTCTCAAACAACCACGAATGCAGTAAAGTGATGAGAACGGATAGTATCCATAGGGAAGCGAGTGAAAAGTCGTTATTTTCTTAAATCCGAGAGAGAGAATACAATTGGAAATTGCAGAAAATAAAAAAAAAATTATTAACACTAAAATTAAAGGTTCGAAATTCAAACAAGATAATAACTGAAATTTAGAAATTAACAGAGTATTGAAATTAATAAAAGAAAATAAAGAAAAAGTAATATGAAATTCATTTCCAGTGGCGGTAGCAGCAGATTGGCCAGACAGCTTGCAGAAACCCTCCTGACAATAACCGGACGTTTGTCCTTTCTACAACCATCAAGACACCTTAGCCTTGAACTGGGCAAATTCAAATCTGTAAAACAAAGAAACAAATAGGAATTAAATCTAACAAAATGATGAAATAAAAACAATAGAAAAGAAATAAAGAAAAAAAAAAGGAATTGTTGATTAGATCTAGTGGCGGTAGCTGCAGAATGGTAGAACAGCTTGTAGAAATCCCTCCTGACAAAAATTGGGCATCCTCCCCTTCTACAACCCTTGAACTCCTCAAGAAATCTTAGCCTTGTTAACTAGGTGAATTGACCAACACCTTCTATAGGGCTCTTGGGACCCTTTTTATAGAGAATGGTGGACACTATTGGAAATAGGGAAAAAGATGGGGGCGACAGCTGGGATTTAGCAAAGTTAGGGATGCCATGGGGTTTCTAATCGATGGCTAAGATGGTTTTGGGGTGATCCTATGGCTGAAAATAAAAGGAGAGGGCGCCCAATATTATGTAGGGCTAATATTTGGGTGCCCAGAAATGGAGGGTGTAGATTAAAACATCTAGGGTTGAGGGATTAAGATTAAAAGAATAGGTGGTGCCCTAGATTGAATGGTTGGGATATAGGATGGAGGAAGTGGCTGAGATTTGGAAGTGAGGGGCTGAATGGTGAGGATTAGCAGAATAGGTGGCACCCTAAGGTTTAAAAGCTATAAAGGAGAGCCCTAAAATGAGTGGTTGAGATTAAAAGAGGTGGAGGGTGGAGATTAAACATTTAGGGGCGAGTAGGGTTTGCTAAGAGTGAAAAAATTAGGTTAAAAAGGTTCCCTAGGGTTTGCTAAGGAGAGGTCTAATGCCAAAAATACCCCTAATAAAATAACCACTTTTGAAATACTCTTTATTGATAAAATAAGATGCCACTTGTTTGAGGAGAAGCTCTTTAGTCTAAGGAATACTCATTCCCCTTCTGTGGTTCTTCAAATCCAGATGGCTACTCACAATTTTTGAGACTAAAGGTGATTTGAATGGATTTCTATTGCATTGCCTATGCCAAGTTGAATAGTATCATAGATTAAGAGTGCATTTCAGTCTAACACGCCGACACTCAAGAAAATGGTTTAATCTTTTATCAGGATTCTTTCTTTATATTGTGCCACCTAGCCCAAAACCAATACTATATATATATATGTATTAACACTTTGAACCTTGGTTGGAGCTTGACATTTATTTTTTGGGTCATTAACCATCACCATTCAAGCCTTATCTTATATGGGGTTTTCTACATGAATCTTATTTCAGCATTCCATTTGTTAATTACCGTATCCATTGTTAAATTATTTTCTTACTACTTTGACACATGAATCCTTCATATAAACTCTTGATAGAATTATAATAATTGCATTGTTTAACTCATGTATAAAAAAAAAAAGTCCATTAAAAAAAGAAAAAAGAGGAGAACTATTCATTTCATGCACTAAAAAACCATCCTAGCTAGATAGGGCATAATTTTAACTACCCCACACTGATATGACCTTTTTTTGGTGTTTCCTAGCCAGCAGCCCTTAGTTGTTAGGTAATGTAGATATGACATGAACAGATGACTATATGAATCATAGAACTTGTGCTCTCAATCTCTTCATACTTTTCTAAAGGTGGGAAACAAGAAAAGCAAGAGTTTGTTGTCACCTATGCTATATCCACATGAAATGGCCATACGAGTCATAGTCCAATTAGTTGTAAAGCTATCCATGAGTTGCTTTGGAATCTATCTATATCTATATTATATGGAAGGAAAAGAGGGTGGCCAAGGGCCCTCTCACCTCAATGCTCACCTTAATCTCCCTCTTCTTCCATTCTTCACACATGTGGTTATTTATTTTTCTACCTAAATTATTAGTAGGGTAAATTTTTTAATCCTCCTCTCAAGTTTCGAACTATTGCTAAAACTTCCTTTCAATTTTGGTAAGTTCAATCACCTCCCCTATACTTTTTGAAACAGCTGCAAGTAGACCCCCTCTGTTAGAATCCTCTAATAAGAGGCATGACAATATCCAAAATACCCTTGCAATTACTATTGAGACTGGTTTGTACAGAAAAAATGCAATACAAGCTTTATGGACAACAAAAAAAGAGAATTTAAAGTTACAACTTTACCTTGAGCAATTGATATGAAGGGCGAGTTTGAAAAGTAAGTCAATTTCAGAAAAGAAATCGAAGGGTTTGGGGTAACAATTCATGTGAAGAGAAAACTTGGAAAATAAACATTTTGGTTAAAAGTAAATGCATAGATATTGAACATTTTCGTGCTCTTTTTAAAGTAAATGCATAGATATTGTGACTTCAAGGGAGGTGATTGCAATTTCCAAACTTTAGAGGAGATTTCAGCAACAACAACCAAAAACTTTAGGGGAGGTTTCAACAATTTATCCTTACTAAAAATATATGAAGTCACAATAAATCCCACTCAAGTCTTGATTTTTTCTAATAAAATCCATTGTTATATCTCTTTGAGCCCCTTTTGACTCTCTATATGATAAAGCAGGGGTATAAATGAGATGGATTGGATTGGATTAAAGGCCAACCTAAAACCAACCCCTGAATATGAACCACAGCCAGGACCCAAACCAATTTCAAAACCCACCAAATTTCTATTTAATCCCATTCATCATATGGGTTTAATTGCTAATTTATTAGACATTGTGGTAATAATTTTTAAATGCTTCAAGAACTAACCATTATGGTCCAAATTCCACAAGGCTGCCTTTGGTTGTGTCCAAAAACTTTGATAGAATGAAGAAATCTTAATAAAATCTTGAAGCAAACGTTTGGTTGGCTTAAGAAAGTGGGGTGAAAACGGTGAAACCTATAGCAGAATTTTCCTGATTTCAAAAGTTTCTTTGAAATGATAGTTTTTTTTTTCCCCTTTGGAAGACAATCTGAAAATGCAAAAAAAAAGTGAATGAAAAGTACAAAATTGGTGGATGGGGCTCACTTTCACTCTTTTTTCAGATAAAGCAACTATCACTTCTTTTCTAAAAGTAAAAAATCTTCTTTGTTCATTGGGAATCAAACACCCCTAAGAAAACTAAACCCAGGAATAGAATAAAGATAGTTTTGGGTCTTCTCAGCTACAGATTTCAGACCTTTATATAGAACCACTTTCCCCCACCTCTACCAGAAAAAAAGGGAAAAAGTGGCCTCATTTGTTGAGAGGCAACATCACTCAACACTGTCGTGCACTTATAGAATGACTTTACACTTGGCGGGTGGATTGGTGGGGCGAAAGGTTCATCCAACATCTCAGCCCCTCTTCATCTGCCATGTTACACCAAATGGATGATTTGTCGGGCTAAATGCCACCTCCTGCCTAAAAATTTTCATAGCTTCCATCCATAGAGTTAAATGCCAGAGTTAAACACAGTAGAGGCTACGGTTGACATTAGGGATGCAATTTGGGCCGGGTTATCCTCAACCCATTTCCAAAAAGTTGGTTGGGTTGGGTCAGGATGATATTCGGATCTGTCCCAGACACATTACGTTAATTGAATCGTGGTGGTTGAGTAACGAGAAAAATCAAAAAACCAAACCAAACGGAAAATTTTGATTAATTGAATTAGTCGGTTCAGATTTGGTTAATCAATATATATTTTATATTATTTATATATTATAAATTAATAAATATGTATTTTATATATTTATAATATAATATATTATTTATTATTTAAAATATAATATTATATGTATATATATTTCTAGTTTTTTATTATATGTTTATTTATAATATATATTATAAATATAAAAAACCAAAAAAAAAACGACGAATGAACTTCAACTTGATTTTGGATACCAGTTTTCAGGAACCGATAATACCGGTTCAATTTCAAAATTAAGCCCACAAACCATGAACACCCCTATGGTTGAGCACACGTGTTCAGGAGAAGCAACTCAGATTAGCGTCATAATTCAGTCACGGTTTTGACGTCATATAATTAACCAAGTGCATAGGAATCTCTTATTATATTATATTGTATCCCTATACTATCTAAGAAGTTGTAAGTTTGCTGCCCATATTCTAGCTTACTGCATTTGCCATTCCTTATTTTAATGACTTATTTTCTTTTTGTAGTTAAAGTTCTATTTGGAAAGAGTATAAACACAAGTATCTAAAGTGCAAAATCTTGTATATTATATTATTTTATATACATTTGTATTTTATATATTTGTATTTGTACTCCTTCCAAACTGAGCCTAAAAATTCAGTATTCATAGGGTATTTTAACTACAAAATGGAGATGAATCCTTAAAATAAGGAAGGCCAAATGCAGCCTAAGTGTGGTTCAATTAAGGGTATGTTCAGTTATCATTGTCTAGGTCTTACCCCAATCATATGGGACCGATAATATGAATCTTATTTTGCCATTCTCCATTTTCTTTTAACATTCCAAATCTGTTATCTATACCCACAGAACACCACTGTTGTATATTGGGAACATCTCTCTATAAATGAAAAATGAGATATTCCTAACGTGCAACTGTAATCTCCTGTGGATAGAAATGTGAGAACAACTTGTGGGTGGCAGATCCGAGCCCTCTGTTTAATGCCATCATCTATTGTTAAATTATGGGCACTTAAATCATTTATAGGTTACTTTGGCCATATTCTTTTTAGTCTCTTCTAGCCCTTCTAGTCCCTTCAACTCGCAATCACTTTCTTTTACATATGTTGTTGGTGGTTTTTTATGCATGTGGCCAAATCATCTTTATCCACTTTCTTTGATTTTATCACCTATTCAAAATATTCCTAAAATCTTTCAAGTGACTTGTGCTACCTCTTGCTTTGTAATCTTAAGTGCATTTTCATTTGCACTCCTAAATTATTAGTGGTTTTTAAACTGCTTGTTTTTAGAGTATTTATCCATAAAATGCAATTTTGCATTTAATCATTCATTGCTTTCATGAATTTCATGAATTAAAACAGCGTCATTAGCAAACAACATGCACCATATTCGATAGCTTAGTATCAAAAAGTGTTGTTAGTTATAACTTCTAAACTACCGATCCCCACATTGGTATGTTTGAAATTGTAAGTTGTAGAACACACCATACCCTTGTTATCAGGGGCAGAGCTAGGAATTTTTTTATTAAGGGGACCAAAATCTAAAGTTGATTGGAAGAGGGGGTAATAAATATCAAGGTTTTAAAAATCGACCTGGAAATGGAACCATTTTAGGTACCGGTTTCTGGGTCAGTGGTTCAACCATCCAAGTCGAACAATTCAGACGGTTTATATATTAGGGTTAGGGCAAATATTTTATATGAGATTTGAGAAAAGAGAACTGGAGTGGAGAAGAGATATCGACTGAGAAAGAAAAAAAAAAGAAAGAAGAAAAGAAAGAAAAAAATGAAGGAAAAAGGAAAAAAAAAAAGAAAATAAGAGAAAGGAAATGAAGGAGGGAAGAAGAACGAAGAGGGGGAGGATGGTTCGACATCACCGGCGACGATAATTGCGATGGTGATGGCGAAGCGGTGACAATAGATACAGATCTGAGATTCTATGCAACATCTTCTTCTTCTTCTTCTTCTTCTTCTTCTTCTTCCACAGATCTCAGACATGTTTCTATCTGCATCTTTATACTATGAACCGCTGTCAAACGAGTCAACGGTTCGACCGCCCGGGTCTGTAATTTTTTAACAAAGTCAATGGTTTTTGACCTAAGAAAAGGTTAGGGGTAAAACGGAACTGATTGTTTGGATGGTTTCTGGGCCGAATGGTCCGATCATCCAGGTCAACGATGGTTCAAAAACATTGATAAATATAAATGGGGCCACAGGGGGCAACCATTGGATGGAGAGTAGGGGAGGGGAAATTTTTACAAAAAAGACTATTACAAATGGAGATTTCCGGACCATAGGGGGGTCATGGCCCCTTGGTGGCTCCACCCCTGCTTGTTACGTTCTGTACCTTGGTGGCGTGCTGTATTCCAACAATTGAAAATAAGTGCAGTCTGTTCTGAAATATGAGAAATAAATTTATTTTAAAAAATTATAATATTAGTTTTGAAAATAGAACAAAAACGAAACCATTTTGACCACCAGTTGCTAAGTCAAATGGTCCAATCATCCAGTTCAAACTTAGGCCAAATGATTTTATTTCCAAAACCGGACCCGAACCCATGACCAATTCCTGGGTCAATCGGTCTGACTGTCCGGTCTGATCCAGTTTTTAAAATCATGTTTTGCATTTTAAAACGAACTATAACTTTATTCTAAAACATGTCATGGCTTCGAAGAATGTGTGACCTCTGCGGTGCATATTGGAAAATAAAAATTATAATGTCGCATAATTATGTATTTCCTAAATAACCATATAATTTCGTCCTTATACATATGCCAAGAAAATTAATGAACACAGATTCATTAATCTTTAAGTGTAAGACAATGTTTTAAAATCCAACCGGAGGCCAAACTTCTTTTTCCTCTGGATTAAATGGAGGTATGTATAAATATGTATTTTATTAATAAAAAATGTATAATTATTTTTTAGATATAATATATGTATATATAAATTTTATTTTTTATATTTATTTCATATTTTTTAATTCAGTTATAATTTCTTTTTATTTGTAAAAGTGCTGAAAATTATAATTTGAGGCTCAAAAGAGGGTTTTTTTTTTTACAAAAATAGAAAGATTCAAGGTGCCTTTGGCTCTTTGGGATGCAAAAACAAAAAAAAATCACCCCGATCAAAATCAGAATGCAAAGTTATAGCCTCCAAAAATTTACACATATATTGAATGTACAATTCAATTCAGTGATCCAGTCAAATAGGTCAATAGTTGAACCACCCACATTGAATAGTTTTTTACCAGATCAACATTCTTTGATCAATTAATAGGTTTCAACAGAACTAAACCCAAAATAAAGACTAAATGATAATTCAAACAATTCAACCAATTGAGTCAATGGCAAATTAAAAACATTGGTATGAAAAATTAGAACATTTTTAACAAAATAATATAACTTCAACCTGACCTAACTTGATCCTACTTGCACCCCTAATTAATTTATATGGACGGACGTGACATCTCCGCCAGCCTAAATGCCTAATCCACAGACCACAGGAATATTTCCATGGAGACAGAGGGCTGAGGTTGGAAATATCAGTCATCAACATCCCCACTACGGTACCATGAAATTTGAAATTTCAAACCACATGGCCCACAACACGTAATATTTGAACTCTTACGCAATCAAAGCATGGAGCGCTCACATTAAGTTTTGGAATGTTGGTTGATGACGAGGAGGAGCGTTTGGTGTGGAATCCACACCAAAGGACGTACGCTTAGAATGGATTTGGAGGTGCTTGCTTCATGTCTAAGAGCATCCAGACATGTTGCTGAGTAGGTCCCATCAAGAAGATTAGGTACACCAAAGTTCATCAATACATTTCCTAAATATATAAGGCTGTGTTTGGTTGCAATGCAAATAAATTTGAAGTGATGCAAAATTATGGTAGTGCAAATGATTTGAATGTAAAACTAATATATATGTATTTCAAATTTTAGCTTATTTTGTTTGGTTGCAGTATAAATGAAATAAATTAAGACATGAAGAAGAATAAAGTAAAATCCAATACAAAATTAAATAAAAATTTGCATTTTTTATATTTGCACTTAGAGGTGTAAATTATGTTGTGGGTGGCATGGCCGGCATGGCATGACGATTCGCAAGCGGTGCTAGGCCTGACAAGATCATGTGGGCCATGCTGGGCCTAGGGTTTTAGGTCCACTGGTCAGGTTGGCATGGCACGACCGAGCAAGTCGTGCCGCCCACGGCCCGTAACCCGGCCTATATATATATATATATTATTTGTATATATTTTATATATTTAAAATAGCTTTGGTCCGATGCATGGCCCAACCTAACCCAAGGCTCGGCCCACGGGCTAGCCCCTGTAACACAACATGGGCCTGCATTTGCACTCCCATGCATTTATTCTAATGCAAATAAAATGTTGCACTGCAACCAAACACAGCCTAAGTAACTAAACTGGATTCACCCAACCATGCACTGATTGTTTGTGTGGTCATATCAAGGTTTTAAATTTTAGTTACGTTAGATCACTTTTTTTTTTAATTTGGAATTTTGGGTTTTTTTTGTTGAAGTTTGATTTTAATATTAGAGGCTTTTATTAATTCTTTTATCTCATAAATTTTTCTTAGTTTGTATAATTAAAAATAATGACAAATAGAAGAATTTATCAAAATACAAGGAAGATACTGTATCATATGAGTTTGGTAAATAAGACCAAAAGACCAATAAAAATCTATAAAGTGGGGCAAACCATTAATTTCCCTTGATGTTATTCTATTATATTTTTAAATTATATTATTAGTTTTTATTAATTATTATGATAGTATATGTGAACTTTTACCAAAATTTTTTATTTCCTGTTTCATTTCGGTGGCTTTGTTTGAAATTGGATTTTAAATAAAACTATAAAACTTCACTAGACTCTAAAAACCATGGGCCATAGCAATATTGTAATCTAAACAAATGAGACAGGGAGAGCTTGAAGCCTTAAATGAAAGCATTATAGAAAGTTTCATTTGTAAGTCAGAAATAAAGGCATTATGGAGGGAAGAGAAGCAAGAATTTGTTGGTTTGATTTTAGTTGGATGACTTGTTTAAAGCAGCACCTCCAAGGAAGCTTCACTAATTTGTAGTCCAGTGCCAAATCCATTTAAACAAGCAATGGTTGATGAATCCAGTTTAGTTATATCTGGCTATTTTGGACTTCAGATTTGTTAAAATTTGGCATTATTTTGTAATATTTTAAATAATATATTATTAATTCTGATATTATATTTTGATTTTTTTTCAAAATAAATACATCCAAATTTTTGTATATTTCATTTTGGTGGCTATATTCAAAATTGGAATTTAAATAAAACTTTACAAAATTTAAAACATGGGCTATATGAGGCAGAGAGCTCATATGGAAGCATTATAGAAAACTTGATTTGTAAGTAAGTTTCAAAATATCACAACGTATTGATCGATAACATCAGTTTTCAGAGTCGCCGATACGCTAGATACAAGAAGATAGGACATCTGGCTACTATTGAAGATTAATACACTTAATAGAGATGTCCTAGTTCACTTGAAACTTGATTATTTCTGCATCTCTGTATTATTCATAGTTTTCCAACCGTTGTTGATCCAGATGGTTGGACTGTTCAGTTTAGGAACCGTTTAGGTAACTGGTTTCATTTTACTCCAAATCCGGTCTTTGGCCAAAAATTATTGAAACTGTCAATGACCCGTTGATTCAGGCAGTTGACCCATCGACCCATTCAACAGTTTTGACTATTTTTATTTTTAATTATTATTTTTTAAAATTTTTGTTGTCAAAACAAACTATCCATTCGAACGGACAATCGAACTGTCGACCCAAAAACCAATGGCCAAAACGATTCCATTTCTGGGCCATTTTTTAAAACCATGTATCATCTATTTGAATCACTTGATACATAAGTTTTGCATATTACGAATACTTTAAATCTTGTTTGTAAGTCAGAAACAAAGGTGTAGTGGAGAGAAAAAAACAAGGATTTGCTTGTTTGAATCATACTGAGATGACTTGTTTGAAGAAGCAGCTCTAAAGAAGCTTCATTAATTTGTATCCTAGTGCCATATCCACTTCAAACAGGAATTTATCAATACAGTGTACTGCCTTGCTTTACAGGATGGCTGGACTCACAAGGAAGTTGCTTCATTCAAAGGTAGATGTGCAAAAAGAGAGAAAGGCTATGATTTCTGGTGGTAAAGCTCAAAAAGAGAGAAAGACTAAATATTCTTTAAATAAAAAAAAAAAGAAAAAGAAAGAGTGAATATACATGCCTATATGGAATCATTCTATCACTTATAATAATTGGGACTCTTTTCTAGGGTATTTTGTCCCAAGTTATACCTAAATCAGTGATTTTTCCATGAAGTGAGTGGTGCAAATTATGAGATTGATTTGTTTTCTTTGATTGAAAACCTGTTCATCTTGAGCTTCTTCAGTGTTGGGTAAATCTACTGATTTGTACAGCTTAGACCAATGTGTTTTGATCTGTGAAAGTGATGGCTAATGATTTCCAAAAATCTGGAGATTAATATCTTGAAATAATAACTGAGTGGGGCATGAGCAGGAGCCTGAACAAGGATTCAATTATATTGCAGTTGAACTGATACGTGAATGGCTACATTCATAAGGAAAAATAATTACATACATATATACACATATATACATATATACATAAATAAACAAATGCTGACTTCAATAATTTGTTGATGCCATATACCCAATAAAGTAGAAAGGTGGACTCTCCTAATAATATCTTCTCTTTAATGATGATGGTGATGGTGATGATAATAACATGATATGTTTGGCCTATCCAGAAGAAAAAGAAAGAAAACTTGAGGGGATTTTAGCTCAGCGAATGTTTTAGATTGGTTGAAACCTTGTGAACCAAATTATCCATTAACATTGTTCTTGTTGGGAGATATTCCCAATACACGATTGGGATGTGCTGTAGAGCGCAGATGTTAATTCTGAACAGAAATGATGATAGAGGTGATTGTGGTAGCTTGAGCTTATTTCTTTTGAATGTATTTATCATCACATTTCTATAGTTTGCGTGCTTAGTGTGTTTTCAGGGGTTTGTTTTTTTAGCCAGGTTGCTAAATAGAAAGAAACTGAGGCTCAGTTTGGAAAGAGCATAAATATAAATACATACAAAATAAAATAAATGGTTTTACACTCTACATATTTATTTGTATTTGTACTTTTTCCAAACAGAACCTAAGGCTCAGTTTGGAAAGAGTATCTACACATTTGTATTTGTACTCCTTCCAAACAATCTATAAATTTTGTCTATACCAAAACTTGTTTTGGGGATAAAAGGGCCTCACATTTCTCTCTCCCATAAATTTTTAGACTTCTGATCTCCTACACAATTTAGGATTTGGGCTAAATTGTACACCAACCAATGAGAATTCATCAAAATTCAACCACAAACAGGGGGTTTGATTGGTCAAACTCTGAAATGTGAGATTGGATGGGTATGATACTAGTCATTAAATCTGTGAAAACCTTGGCTGTCCATGTTTGATAGCCTGTGCTGTGTATAGGCTCTCCATAGGTGACATTTACTGTTGCATGGAGCTCATATGGACTATTGTATCAATCATCGGATTTCCTGTTCACTATTCTCTACCCGCCTTGAATTGCAGCCGTACATCCTCACCTTGTATTGTAATATGTGTGGCTGCAGTGTACTGTGGGTAGAGAAAGTTATAGGAAATCCGAGTTCAATGTATCACATATCGCCATGCCTGTCTTCTTTTTAGGCAAAAATTAGATCAGACCAAATGATCTATGCAAAAGCCCTGATCTATTGTGTGAAACACGCTATACATAACCAATGTTCACGAGCAACAAACATGTCATTATTCCATACACATGTTGATAAGGGGTGATTTGGCCCACTAATCATGAAGCACCACATGGCAAGTTCGAATTGTTTGATGACACTTTGGTGCCATGTGGAGTAAGTTGGGTGAAGCCGGGATGGCCTAGACTGACCACCTGACTTACATCCCAACTTGAGAGAGACTAGCAACTAGTTCCACGATAGAGTGGCATATATCACCTCGGAGGCCGACACAATCTCCCCGACTTGGGTAGACAAGGACTTGAGTAGCTAGTAGACTTTCAGGTACCGACCCACCAACCTACGTGGCGGGTTGTCCTTATCCGGAGTGGCACGCTTATCGGTTCCGAGTTAAGCGATAGAATGTCACCTATCTGGCATAGATGACCCTGGTTCCTACACAATTCAAAGAGTCCAGACATGAATCACCGCCAACGTGGGATGAATGCACCTCGAAGATAATGGACTGATAAGACCCACCGCTCCCGGATATCTCAGACACGAAACACGAACCCCAACACCTATAAAAGGATCTCACCATTCCTTCACAATGTATGTATGATTAGTACAATTAACTCTCTTGTCCTCTCAAGCTCTCTGCTATTAATACTTTCATCGCTAGCTTAAACATCGGAGTGTCCAGTCTGAATTAATCACCTCAAATACTTTGATCTTTTAGCCTTCTTACAGCTCAATGTACCGACCCCATCAGCCCGTTCGTTGGAGCTGTACTCCAACAAGGCATTTGGTGAATTTGTGCAGCATCACGTCTAAACATGTTCACTTATGATTGATTACATAACCCACTACACAACGTGGCAAACAACTAAACATCAAATACAAGATCACTTATTATATAGGGTTGGCATGTATTCACAGAGTGTTCAATATCAAGTTTCCAACTTAATGAACAATTTGGATTGGCCAGAGTTCTTCAATATGTAGAAACAGATCAATTCATATCTGTTTCTAAATAACAAACAATGCTAGGCACATTATAATTTAAATCTTATGCCACTTGTCCTCAACATTTGGTGGCACAAATCTATGACATGCCTAGCGTTGCTTGTTCGTAGCAGATGGTGTACACACTATTGATGTCATTTGTTTGTCATTAGTTGAACTTGGCATTGGAATAAGTGTGATGACCACATGATTAGAAGTCGATTAGCATCACTTGGACAAATCATAAATACAAATACAAGGTGGCTTACTATAGGGTTGGCATGTATTATCGGAGTGTCCATTCTCCATTCTCAAAAGTTCCCCATGTGTACAGTTTGGATTGGTCATAGGTTTCTTCCACATGGTAGAAATGGATCACTCCTACTAACAAACAACACTAAGCACACTTATTCTCAACACTTAAATCATGGTTTTTAAAACCGATCTGAAGACCTTGGTCAGGGGTCCGTTATCAGGTCGGACAGTCCTGCAGTCCAACCGTTTAAACCGAATTTATTTTGATAAAAATTAAAAAAATAAAACAGTCAAAATCATGCGAATGGTTAGTTGTCCGGTTCAACGATTTACTGACCAAAATCAATAATTTTTTAAGAAAAACTGATTTTGAAGAAAAACGGAACCGATTACCTGACTATTTCCCAGTTTTCTCGATCCGATTATTCGGTCTGATCTGATTTTGAAAACCATAACTTAAATCTTGAGGACAAGGCACAAATCTATTATATGCTTAGCATTGTTTGTTACTAGCATATTGTGTACACGTGGTTTTTGAATTATCGTTGACATAAACGGTTAGATCATTCAGCCCGGAAACCATTCAGCAATCAGTTCTAATTCACCCCAAACTCGATTGTCAAATCATCAACCGTTCAACCTGATGAGCGGTCCATTTTCTGCTTCAATTATTTTTTATATTTTTTTTAAATTGTGACGGATTGTCCATTCGGACCAGACAATTAACTGACCTATAAATCGGTGGCCAAAATGATTCGTTGCGGATCAGTTCTAAAAATATTGGTGTATACACGCCATTGAAACCATTTACTTGTCATGAGTTGAACTTGACACTTGCAACATTGGAATAAGTGTGACGGTCGTCGCAGCTAGAAATGGATTAGCATCACCTGTAGCATTAGGTTTGTGCCATTTGTTCTCAAAATTAAGACAAATGGCACAAATCTATTATATCCCTAGCATTGTTTGTTACTAGCAGATGGTGTGTACAGCATTGAAATCATCTGTTTGTCATGAGCTGAACTTGACACCTGCAGCAGTCGAACAAATGTGGCGAGCACACAATAGAAGTGAATCAATGTCACTTGGACAAACTCAAATACAAGGTGGCATATTATAGGGTTGACATGTACAATTATAGTGAACACAAGGCTATTCTCAAATTGTCTCCTAGTTGATGGGCGGTTCGGATTGACAATAAAATTTTCCACGTGGCAAAAACCGGTATTGCTGTCTTACCCAGTATTTAGCTTACTTGGCAATTGAAGTCATTCTCGTCTTGAGTTGAGCTCAGCATCTCCGGCATCTAGGTTAGTGCCACAGCCACGTGGCCAAAGGTGGCATATTATACGGTTGACGTGTATTGCCAAAGGGGAGCCTGGGTCTAATCTCAACCTAATGAGCGGTTTGGAATGACTATAGCCTATACGGTTCTTCCAATCGGTAGAAATTGGTGGCATATTATAGGGCTGACGTGACTTCTGATTGGATTTTGTAGCCCCTATTACTCATCTTAGGAGATCCAGAATCTTCTATCTCACCCAATTAGGATTTTTTTTACTAATTTTTTATGTAGATTCTAAATATTTATTAATTTACCTAATTAGATTTTTTTTCTTCTTCTGAGTTATCAAATACTAGATTTCATCTTCGGTGGGCTTAATTCTAATTTTTTTGGTAAATTATTAGTTTTTGGTAACTCAAAATTAAAAAATAAAAAAAAGTTATACTAAAAATCATTTTCTCTGGTAAAGGAAAAAAATCATTGTTACGATGACGTGTCATTTAGTTATCCATACACATGGCCTCCACACATTTATTTCCCATTGTTGACGTGGTGTAAAGTGTAAACGATGCGTTGTATGTGGGTCCTACGTGACTCTCAGAATATCCCAGATCAACAGTACCGAACACGTATGGGTGGAAGTCACGTGCATTAATTATGCGCCTCCTTGATCTAAATTGTAAAGGTAACTCACGTGTCCCCAAGCCGTTAGATCCCGCGGTTCACGCCTTGGAAGGATCGCAGCCGTTATCATGATCATGACTCCATTGATTATTCAAAGATTTTCGGAACCTGATTGATCTCGAGTTGCTGGTTTTTCTCTACAATGACTTTTGAGTTTTGACCTTACGAGTCGGGTACGGGTATCCGTATTCATATATTCACCACGCAAAAAAAAAAAAGATGGTTGACTCAAAGTTTTTGTTATATCGGATCTGACATATATGGGTTATAGTTGGACTCGAACCCGATCCGTTGACCCCACTAGTTACGGGCCTTACGGCTGAGGCAGCTATAATTATGTCTTTTTTAACTTTTAAGAAACCGAACAAGGACAAAACTCGGACTTCTGGTGCGGTTCGGTTGCTACGACAAATAACCAACCCACCACGTCATCTTTTCAGCTTTAATTGTCAATAAAGTGATAAACTAATACCCCTGATTTACATGAGTGATAACTACAATCGCATTTGTGCAACTCTTGGATTCTTCGCCCCATATAAACCGAGTTACTTTTAAATTATAAAATTGCCTTTTTGACAAAATAATTACATATAAAACTTGTAATTTATATTATTTCAAAATCTTTTATTTTTTTATTTTGTTTTACAAAATCTCACTTAGTCTTGAATTGTGTTAAATTTCCCCGTCTCTCACCTATCACTGTTATAAATAGTGATAAATTTAAGAAATGAGAAATCAATAATTTGTCCTAAATTTTGAAATCTAAAAAAAAGTTATTATTAAAATAAAAGTAAAGACTAAAAACTTATAAAGACAAGTTAATTGATATTATCATATAAATATTTTCTTATCATATATATATATATATATATGAATAAATATTATATATAAACTTAGATAAACTTGCAGCTTCATGAGCCAAATTTCATGTTAATTGATCTCAGCTTAATTAACAACTGAGCTTATATACTGGGCTCAATCGTCAATTCGAAGCTTGATTCAATTTGTTTTCATAATTTTTTCATCAAAAACAATCTAAAATGGTTTTCTAGTAAATTTTAGAAATTTCAAAAGCAAATTTTGTTGCCCTGCTAAGAAAAATATTTTTAATGACCTGGCATGATTACCTGGGAGGGTTAAATTAAGCGTTGCCAGGTAAGAAGCTTTTAGGTTAAATTTAAAAAATAATAATAATAATAATAAATATTTTGGTTATTAAGCGGGGGGAAAGAGAAATAAAACTTAGTTAACATCGCGTCCGAGTCCGACAAACTCGAACCAGTCAAAAGACAGAACAAATCCGAGCCCTTCTCTTTCTGTTTCTACCAATTTAGAACATTTTCGGGGGCCGAACCGAACACCAGCTCTTCTTTCTCTCTCTTCTTGAAGAAAAAACAAACAAAAACAAACAAATCTAGGGTTTCAAAATTTCATTCGGTCCCTTCCTCTACCCTCCATTTTTTTTTTGCTCTCTCCCACCCTCCTCAAACGCCATTCCTGCGATTTCCCTCCGCGGTTTCAATCAAGAAAAGAGCGAGGGATCGTTGAGGTCTGATCGTTTGAAGGTCTGCAAATCCGAAATATACGAAATCATCTGCAATCCGAGTTTCTATTCCACATCCTTTGGTTTTGGATTCTTTTGGTTCTTCCAAGGTAAGTTAATTATGTGATTTCTCTGTTTTTTTTTTGTGGTAGATATTTCTGTCCTCTGGTGATAATGGCGCAATGCTTCGGGGGTTCGTCATTGTTTCTGTTTCAGGTAATCATTGGACCAGAAGAAGGGTGGGAGAGAGAGGGGAGGAGAAAATAATGGAGAGAATGATAGATAGGTTGACTGTTTTATTGCTTTGAATTTTTCTTGATAGGTAGGGTTTCATTTTCCTTCTGAGCGGAGAGCTTCTTGTTGGGTTGGAGGAAGGGAATACATTAAAAGATTCTGTTACTGTTAAGGAGGGATCCAAATTGAGTTTCCGGAGAAGGTCTTATTTTTTTCTGGGTTACTTTGTTAGGTGAGCTGTTGGTGATTGGATTGGGTTGTTTTCAGTTGGATGCTTGAATGTTTATGGATACCGAAATCCTGCCACATTCTACAGATTTTCTTAAATGCTGTAACTGTGGCTGTAGTTGCACATTGATCAGCAGCACCTGGCACCGCTCGGTGAAAAGGAAGTTTGAAGAATTTGAAGCCAGTAGTCGAAATGTTCCAACGGACTACTTATCTGTTGCTCGAGTTGAAGTTGAAAATGAATGCATTGCCCTACGAGAGGCCCTCAGCAGCCAGCAACAGACAATACAGGAACTGTACACTGAGCTGGAAGAAGAGAGAAATGCATCTGCTTCGGCCGCAAATGAGGCCATGTCGATGATATTGAGGTTGCAAAGGGAAAAGGCTGAGATCCAGATGGAAGCCCGACAGTTCAAACGATTTGCAGAGGAGAAAATGGCTCATGATCAACAAGAACTTCTTGCACTGGAAGACTTGTTGTATAAGAGAGAACAGGTCATCCAATCTCTAACATGTGAAGTCCAGGCATACAAACACAGGATGTTGAGTTATGGGCTTACTGAGGCTGAGGTAGAGGGCGGGAATGATGGATGTATTCATACTAACAGCATGGTTGAGAATCCTGAAACTCAGTTTGAATTTCCCCCATGTAACTACCCTCCTCTGAAATGCAATCTGAATGAGATGCATAGCCATCATGATCATGAAAATGATGTAGCAGATCTTGACAAATATGCTTTTGGTGAAACCCCTCGTGCTTTTCGTGAAACCCCTTGTTCTGTTCATGAAACCCCCCGTGCTCGGGAATTGCAGAATTTGGAGTACAGAATCTCTCAGTTGGAAAGAAATCCTAGTTGCAGTCATATTAATGGGGAATTTTCTGGCACAAGGAACATTCTCGAAAAGGTAGTGGTGGGTCAATCTCCCAGACGGCCAAGACATGCTGGGAGATTGTCTGTGGAAAGCTCAAATTCATTCTTTGGTTTGGTAAAGGAAACAGGACCGGATGGTGCTACAGAAATTCCACAGTTTGGTGAGAAGCATTGTTTACATACAGATGACTCCTTTAATATGAGAAAGGTTGATAATGCATCAGACCTTGGAGATGACATGAGTGACAGAATATATACCATTGATTCTATTCATCATGGAGTGTCTTACAATAGTGGTCCAGAGCCCAAAGTTGCCATTGGGATCTCTGAAGATTACATTACCACTCCGAGGGAATCATCATATTGGGCTGATGTAGGGGATTCAAACCTTAAGAATCTCTACATGCGGGTTCAAGCACTTGAAGCAGAAAGGGAAGCAGAGAGGGAAATGTCAATGCACGGAATGTACGATAAAGCACAAATGATATTAATCAGGGAAATTGCTGAACGTTTCTGTAAAGAAATGACATCAGAAAGAAGGGCAGTTGTACCTGTGAAGAAGCCATCTATCATTAGTAGCTTTTCCTTCATGTCGGTACTGAAGGTAATTTTGGGTGTCCTTGCCCATAATTGGTTCTACTTTTGCATGCTACAAATATTATTTCATGTTTATTTCATATCTCAGAAATGGATTCTTTTATCTTTATTGAATTTGTTTCTTTATCTAGCATGTAACTTTTATTCTTCTAAGAAGCCAATATCTAAGAAATCCCCATTTTTTTGGTACTAGGTTTCATCATTATTTGTTACACTTTCATGAGTTCATATGTTATTGCTTGCCTAGTAAAGATTTCATATTTAGATGATTATATTTAAGGCTAATAACTATGTTGTGTGTGTCCAAAATGGTAGATGAAGAACATAAAGCTGTTTATTTTGATACTTTTCTTTAAAACCACAATTCTTTTTTATTTTTTATTTTTTTTTGGGGGGGGGGGGTAAGAAAATGGGCTACACAATGGGGGACAGCCCCCCTCCCCCAAACCCTTTGACATACCTCCAACCCTGGGTGGAGGTGTGATCAATCCCAAGTCCCCACTACGATCATCCAGATGTATTTTAATGTCAATATTTCTGTGTATCTGTTTGGTCTTTTTGGGGGGTTAATTGGAAAGGAATTCTTGTTGGATTTTAAATTGATTAACGGAAACCTAAAGAGACAGATAGCACAGAGAAACTCGATCATATATTTTCCCTCAACAAGACTTATAAATCTCTCTCAGCAGTGTGGCTGTAAACAGATCACATGTACCTCCTCTGAGTTCAATCCAATTAAACAAATGTAACATCCAACTTTGATCTGAAATCTGATTGGATCTATGCATTCTCAAATTGAATCTGAATCCGTCAGATATGCCAGATTATTGGGTTCCATCCAAATTCAATAAACGAAACTTAAATAGATCAGCAACTTGAGAATGTTGAGTAAGAACATGAAATAAACTGAATAAAAAAAGAACACAAAGGAAAAAGAAAGCAAGGGAAAGATAACTACTTTCATTGAATGAAACCAAGGGAGATAGATAAAGAAAACTAGAGGAATAACAACAAACCATGAAGGACTTTGATAGAGGTGGTGATTCCTGTTATTTAGAAGGTAGAATAGAGGTGGATTCAAGGGTAGAGGAAGTTACTGAATTCATTGCTGTTGGCATTGAGGAGAGAAGGGAGGGTGCAGCAGAGATTGAAGATGCAGTAATGCCGTAATGGAATGTTTAAGGGGAGACAAAGATGGAGAGAAACACGGTGTTTAAGGATTTGATTAGATAGGAGCTTAATACATTTACAAAGGAGAGAACCAAAGTCATTGCACATCAAGCAGTCCCTAGTTTCAGCTTGAAGGCAAAAAAATTGAACCAAAACCCTATTTTCAGATTGGGAAAAAAAACAGCTCTACACATAAAAAGACACTAATGGAAATTTAAAAGACAGAAAAATGTGATCATCCAGGCTTACCTTTGATTGCGGATATCTAATGTCTTCTCTCAGCAACAATCTTCTATCCTCAACTCTCAAGCATAGGGTATTCAGACTTGTTCATGCCTTGCAGTAGTAACAGAGAATCAATGGTACCTTCTCTGGCTCATAAATCATAAGAGGTTAGCATTTGAACTTTCAACAACCTTCTTCAATCCTCAACTATTCAGTGTTACTTGTGCAGTCATAAAGAATCAACTGTTCCTTCTAGGGTTTGTAATTCATAAGAGGTTAGGGTTTGAACTTTCAATTGATTGGGTTGTAAAGGTAATAGCAAATGGTTGTTTACCCCTAATAATCTGAATGAGTATTATTAGGACAGTGGTTTGTGGAACTTTAACAATGAGAAAAAACAGTTCTTATGGCTGGGAAGGGACATAGAGATTCAGTACAGCTGGGTGAAGAGGAGTGCCAACTCATTTGCGGATGGGTTGGCCAAGCAAGGAGTGAATAGGGAGGCTGTTTTTTGGGCTAGTTTTTTATTTTCTTTGCTTTCCCTGTGCTTTCTGTTTTTTGGGGGAGCTAAGTTATTTTATCTTCTTTGTATTCTTTTCCCTCTATTCTCTTAATTTAATGAAATTGATGTTATTGATAAAAAAAAAAAAAATCTGAATGAGTATTAAATGCATTGTAGTGGTGTTTCTGTAAACTTGTAAGACCATTATATTACACATTTATAACATTATATTTTATTGGACTCATACTTTAATCGGATCATATTGGTTTACATCCAAATTCGATCCAATAATTAAATGGATCCTATTCACTGCATCCAAGTCTAATTCAGCCATATGTCTAGACTATCCGAGTCGAGATAATTGGATCAGGTGTCCAATCAGGCCGTGATTTTCTCCATTGATAGTCCTACTAAGCAGATATAGTTTCTATGGTTGTTTTCTCATCAGGGAGGAAAGAATTGGGGGTTGAAATGAAACTTATACCCCACAGTTATCCAGGAATTCATTTAATTGAACCTTGATAGACTCCAAAAGAACAAAACAGCTTCTTACCATATGACGGGTTGGTTACTTTGGGGGTGATATCTTATCACCTGTCTGTACCCTTATTTTCCATGATGTTTGCTGCATAAGTGAAATCTTTTTTTTTTTTTTGATATTTTATACTTACTAAGAACCCCATATTTCAATTTCATATTCACGTTTCTTTTTGTTGTTGTTGTTGTTATTCCCATCATGTTGGATATTTTCTTATCTTTTCAAACTTTGGTTTCAGTGGGTTGTCTCCGTTGTTTTCTGGAGAAGGAAAGCACGTAAAAGCAAGTAAGCAGAATATTATTTTGTTAGACTTGTGTTTTGTCTTCTTGAAATCATGCTTCTAGACAAACATGAATCCAGGCAGCATGTTTTTCGGCATTCCATGGAAAGCCATAAGCCAAAAGTTTTACAAGGTCAATAACAATAACCATCTGTTCAAGAACCAAAACTTGAACAGCAATGAAATGTTATGATTATGTCATTAAAACATACATTCTAGGATGGGTAAGAATCATCCATTTGGCTTAGTTTCTGAGTTCTGATCCAAGTAACAAGGTAAATGACATATCTTGGTGTCCAAAACTGGTGCGATTTGCTTGACATGGCAACTTGGTGAACTGAAATAGATCAGTTTTTCTGTCAGTACGTGTCAGATATGTAAACAAGGCAGTCTGGCAGGGCAGAGTTTCAGAAAAATTTGTGCCCTTGTTACATAGGACATGACTAAGCTTTTAAAGTGGAATACCAATTGATGGTCAAGTCTGGGTCAATGTGGAGGTGGTTCCATTGCATGCATGGGGCTAAACTAAATTGTTTCTTTTTAACTTTTGCAAATAGGTATACGTTTGGGTTGCCAGAGAACAAAGCGGGCTTGCTGATGCTTCTAGAAAAGGGACCTCGCATGAAGCAGTTTAGATGTCTTTCAAGGGCACCAATGTGAACAGGGCTCTGAACTGCCTTCATCTCCAGGCAAATCTACAAGACCCATGCTCATCTATGCAACACAAATGGGCAACAATTACAATAGTACACTTAAGAAATTGCTTTCTCATCTGGATTCTGATCGACTCCAGATTTGAAAATTTGATTAGATGTGCAATGTTCTTGATTCCTGCTTTATAGGTTTGGCGAATATGTTGTGGGGTTGATCAGTAGAGCATGGATAAAGTGTAGGTTGGGTTGCTTGCTTCATTTATAGACATAACTGGAGGTGTGCATGTGTGAGATACAACTCCTTGTACATTACAGCTTCATGTATGATTCTCCATTTGATCACGCTTGTATTTCTTCTTATTGAACCACAGCTTGAGCTTCATAACGGTTGATGCAGATTTGACTTTTCTCCGTTATTCTACGTGTTATTTAAAGTTTTTATTTAACATTAACATGGTATGGCAGAAGTTGGAAGAAGAGGAACAAGGGGCTCTTTGGGTTATTGTAACAAAGCTTTTGCCACGCTACCCAACCACAATACAAAATTGCTCCCCTGAAGACCTAGGAAAACAGGGTGCCGTAGCAAAATTTTGCTCCATCAAATGTTAACGAAGAAAAGCAAATCTTTTATCTGATGTCAAATTTGGGGTACGCAGCAGCAGTACAAGTGGACTTTTCAAAAGCTTAACGGATTAAGTGGAAATCCATTTTGCATTGTGAGGGTCCACGGTCCACCACGCCCACGCGTGATTACAATTGATTCCACCTGCTAACTTGCAAATGTGGCCTAGTACCATATTTTTCTTTGTTATTATTTTTTAATAAATACCAGCTACTTTTCTATGATTATATTGTGGTTTTGCCTCTTTTTTTCGACTAAGGCAGACTTGGTCAGAGTCAGATTCGTCATAGCTGAATGGGCTAATTTTTTACTCAACCCATCAACGGTCAAAAAGTTTGTTCTGTTTTTTCTTTTTTTGGGGTCATTTATACACTCCCTATAAAAACGGTAAAACCTACCCTATGGTTTGCACTTTATTAAAACACCCTTTTTTAGATCTATTTGGCGTGTCTTTCCGTGCGGTCTTTCGGCAGTTTACAAGGTGGGAAGATCGATTTTCGGTCTATTCCTGTTTGGTTCGTGAAAGATTTAGCCACCAAAAGACGGTGCATCGAAAAGATGCAAGAAGCCCATTTTGGGTTGATTTCGGAAAGCTTCAAATGAAGCTTCCCGTGTTTTTCACGTTTTAATCTCGTTCGAAAAGACACGAACAAACACATGGAAAGATGTGCATATGTCAAATTGTCTTTAGATTGTCCAGATCTTATGTTAAAAGCTCAATGCATCTTTTGACTGTCAGAGCTACAAGAAGATCTTCTAAAAAAGACACGTCAAATGGGCCCTTACTTAATCGACATTTCATCAAAAACTATTTGATTTCCATCTAAAAATAGTAACATGATCACCTAAACTAAGTGGAAAATGTTCAAGGGCATGAACCCATGGTTGTATAGAGAAAAATAGAGTGGTTGTACGTGTTTTAATAGGAGTAAATTATATTTTTGTTTTCAGTTTCTTTTGATTAAGTATGTGTTTTGAACTATGAACTTATTTACTAAATGTTTTATACTTGATTTGTTTGGAAAACCGAGAAAAGTAAGAATGAACTCGTTTATTGACACTTAGGCACCACATCAGCAAAATAGTGAATAAACGCCTACCTATTGGGAGAAGCGCTAAAATGAAGCTTCCCCCAATGGAAGGCTTGCATATAACCAAAGCCTACTTTTGCAAGTCCCTATGCAAACAGATTCACATAATGGGGGAAATGTTGAAGTGGCGCCTATGTGGTAGGGTTAAAACTGCCATTTTCCACTTTCAACTAATGGAAGGTTGATTAAGGCAATGTTCGGTTTGGTGTTCATGTCGTGGATGGGACCATTCTGGTTTGGTTCACGGCATGAACACCTGTTCGGCTGGCTCACAACCCAATTTAACAACAACGACAAAATATCGTGGTTAGGGCTCGTCCACAGGTAATTCTTTGATCCCCTTGCTTTCACACTCTCCCTGAAACCCTATTCTACTTCACATTTTACCATTGGAGGTCTCCACCACCCGTTGAAGCTCTCCACCGCTGCAACTCTCCTCCACCGGTCCAGCTTCCAAGGCTCCATCTTGAAGAAACTCACGATGTAAGTTTCTCTCTTTCTCTCTGTGTGTGTGTGTGTGTGTGTGTGTGTGTGTGTGTGTTCAGTTTTGTTTCAAGTGTTGTTCTTGACAAATGTTAGTTATGATCCGAAAATCCTATGTACTATGTTTTTCTCTTGATGCAATCCTTCTTTATTGTGCAAATAGTATTGTGTTTCCCTCTTAGTTGTTGAATGATGCTAAATCCTAAATAGCCGATCGTTTGTTTTTGCGTTCTTGATGCATCCATCCGGTTTGTAATTATTTTACTTATTTTTTATTTTTTTTTATTTTTAATAAAATATTAATTTTAAATATTTTTGTCAATAAAATATTAATTATTTCACTTAATTTTTAATGTTTTTATCAATAAAATAATATTTTTAAATATTTAAAATATTTAAAATATATTTTAAATTTTTAAATTAATTTACTATTGTTTATAAAAATTATATATTTATTGGTTAATATTAATTCATTGATGCCTTTTTTAATATATTTATCATATAAAATGCAAAAATTAGATATTTATGATTAAATGTGTAGATCATTCATGATGTATATGAGATACATGGAATCAAAAAGTGTGGTGTGGACCACCACACCTACAAAACGCCACTGTGAGTGTGGACTAGTTCAGTCTATACAGTTTGTCCACAGTTCAGAACAACTATGGACTATGGTGTGGTGTGGATTGGTCCCTACCACAAGGTGTGGTATGAACTAGTCCACACCCACCAACTTCTCATCCACACTACAGAACATCCCCTAAGTAAATTGATTGTAAACTGGGGATGTTTTAGTAAAACACAAACTATAGGGTATGTTTTAATAAATTCATGAAATTATAGGGATGTTTTAGTTAATGGCCCTTTTTTATTATGAGTAAATTGCTAAGTTTTTGACCGTGGTTGAAACTTTTCTTGAAGTTTGGCAATTGCAACCACCTTCCCTGGACTTTATATAGTTGCAAGTAGACCGTTCTATTAGAATCCCCTAAGAAGAGGCATGAAAATATCCAAAGTACCCATGCAGTTACCATTGAGGTAAGTTTCTAAAAAAAATACAAATTTATAAATAACAAAAAAAATAGAGAATTTAAATTGAAACTTTATCTTTGAGCAAGATATGAAAAGCAAATTTGAAAAAAAAAATCAATTTCATAAAAGAGGTTGGAAGGGTTTGGACTAGCAATTCATATGAAGAGAAAATTTGGAAAATAAACATTTTGATCAAAAGTAACTTGATAGGTATTTTGGACGTTTCATGCCACTTTTTAGATAATTCTAACCATGGGGATCTACTTGCAACTATGTCAGGAAGTTTAGGGGAGATGATTTCAATTACCATACTTTTGGGGAGGTTTTGAGCAACAACCAAAAACTTAAGAGGAGATTTAAGCAATTTTCCCTTTTTTATTTAATCATTCATGGCTTGTAGGCAACTCTGTCAAATTCAAACTGGACCAAAATGGTTGAACCAGTGTTGGATAAGATTCCTTGGTCCACCCTGGTCATCTAAACATTTTTAGTTTTTATTTGTTGAACAATCTATGAAATAAACAGTTAATCGGTGAGAAGAGTATGAATGGTAATGAGGTGGGGTGGGGTTGGGTTTTGCCTACCTTATCCCTGACCCCAAACTCAAATTCCCCGCCCTAGTTGGGGCGGGTTCGGGGTTGAGGTTGGGGCGGGGTGGACAAATACCATCCCTGCTCCATCCCCAATCCCTAAAGTTTTGGGTTTCCTTGAACCCCGATCAATGGTCAAAAAACTTACCTGAATCGGGGCAAGGCCCCATGGGGACAGATTAAATTGCCATCTCTAGAGATGGGGTCAGCTTTGTAGTTTTATGTTCAATCTGAGCCTAAAAAACATTGCTTGTTGCCTTGCTGGCACTTAACCCAATGGTGTAGTTCCACAAAAAAGAAAGATAATAGACTAGATGTTTTGAAGCATATGTTGATGCTGTTGATATCGATTTTAGATGCCGCAAGAAGTAGAGCTAACAGGGCAAAAGTAGTTGTTGATACCACTCAATGGTGGAGCTCTGTGGAGAAGAAATATAGGAGGAAGAGCACAAAGAAGCTTTCTATTTCCATTGGTTACCTTAAAAAAGGGAAAATTTCACTTTAATAATACCCTTGAACTTTGGGGATAGTGTCAAGTTAGTGTCCAAACTTTAAAATATGTCACTGCAATATTTAAACTTTCGGAAACTATCAATTCGGTCCCTGCCATTAGTATTTCGTTGGGTTGTCAGTCATGTGGTGACATGTGATCAACTTAAAATTTTTAATATGTTTGAAATACTCTTTAAGCATAATTGAGGACCATTTTACCCTTTTGAAATCAGTTTAATATTTCCCCAAAATATACGGTTGCCCCGCCGCCATCACCATAGTAGAAGTTGTGGACTTTCAATGGCCCAGTAGAGAGTATCACCTCCCCTCCACTACAAATCATGGCATGGTGGTGCTGCCAATTTTTATGCCGATAAATTTGGAAAGAGTACAAATGCAAATTTGTAGAGTGTGAAACCTTTTATTTTGTATTATTTTGTATGTATTTGCATTGTACATATTTGTATTTGTACTTCATCAAAACTGAGCCTCGAAAAAATTAGATAGAGTGCGCCTGCGAGAAAACCAGAGAGAGAATCTCACCTTTGTTTTTCCCACGCGGTAGTGGTATTTGGTCGATTGTCTACCATCTTCATCTTTTTGGCTATTTCTCGCCATTTTCTAAGATCATTCCATCCTCCATCACCACACACCAACCCCCCTGTTCTCAGTCTTATGCATCGGTTGAACAAAAATGACAACAATAGCCATTGGTTGAGGCTGCACTCTTCTTGGCCTCAGACAAAACTTCTATCCAGCATTTAATACAAACCTTTATTTCCTCTCACTTCGTCTTCTTTCCTTCCCTCTAGCTTTTCATCATCATCCACCATTCTTGATAGGTAATGATGAGGGCAGATTTGGCCCTCCAGTCACATCGTGACACATGGCATCTTGGAACAGCTGGATGATACATGGACACCACTTAAGCGATGATTTGGAGTCCCAGATCGTGGTTCGTCTTCACTCCGACTTAGTGTCTTCAACCACAACTTAGGTCGGCTAGGAGCACCTCGTCTAGGGCCAACCTGCAGCACCTTGTCACTGGCTGATGTGACATTGACACGAAGAGCGACCTCCCTCGAGGGCTTGCCGACCTGACTGAGGTCCAGGAGGCGACCTGCAAGTTGTGTTCGCCGACAAATTTGGTATGCATATCCCGACACTCCCAAGTTTCTCGAAAGTTGGCCCATGTACCGAGTGTTCCGGAGGATGGTCAATGTGCGTGGCAATTACCTCCGGGGATCTCAGACCGGTTAGGCAACCTCCCAAAAATCTCAGATGCGATACGTGAAGCCCATGCCAAACAAAGCCTATATAAAGGCACCAACCCAAATGACACAAAAAAGGTACGCATAATATCATCTGCACACTAGCACTCTAGCTCATTTTTAGCTCGCAATCTACCACAAGAATACTAACTTAAGCATTGGAAAGACCTCATCGGGTTAACTACCCCGGGTTCTCTAAGCTCACTGTTTTGCAAAACAACTAGTTCGTCACACTGCGAAGCTCCAAGTCATCCTCTAGAAGGGAGCATCCAATTCGTGTTCCATCAATTGGCACCGTTTGTGGTAAATGCTACAAGAAGCTAAGTTCTCACCTTCTAAAAGGTTAAGTCCTCATCTTCCATAAAACTAAAGATCTCACCTTTTAGAAATTAAAGATCTCACTTTCTAATTTCCATTTCTATGAACTCAAAGGAATTTTTGAGTAGCATCAACACCCAAAATGAATACCAATTAATGGGGGGCAAAAACATCTATGATGAACCTAAAGAATTCCCCTGTAACAATCAAACAAGTTCACGCCGAATATAGCATCCCCATTGCCCCAAATAAATGCCCCGCTACCGCATGTGAACACCCCTCTCCCCGCGGTAGAGCCATCAACAGTTCCCACTGGGATCGAAGCGCGACAGTTCCATGAGATGAAGCATGAATTTCTAGATGTGAGAATGGAAGCAGCTTGACGTATTCATGTCGATGCAGAATAGGCAACAGTAGAACGACCTTAACAACCAACAGTCTAGTGACAGGCACCTCGGAGTAAGGCTGTCCCCCCAGGTCGAGCCAGTCATGGTTCCCACAAGAAGTTGATGGCCAACAGACTAAGCGGATCTGCCGACTTTATTTTACCCTGGATAAGCCTCACTAGTCCTCTTTGCGAGGTCTCCCCTACAAATTGAACCCTTCGCAGCTCCTGTGGGAGTTAGTGGCCTACAAACTATGTGAATGCCCTTGCAGGTCGAGCCCCTCAAGGCTCCCGAGTGAGTTGGCGACCTATAGTTAGTACAATTGGCCCCGAAGGTCGAGCTCCCTATGGCTTCTTGTAGGAGTGGACGATCGACGTCATTATGAGGCTGATGTAGCACAGCCGTGGCCCCAAACTTCCGACTCACACCGACAACAACATTATGCCCTCACAAGGGGGGGGGCAAAACATGTACGCCGTGGTCTTGCAAGCACTCATCCAGGAATATAATTCCATGGGATGACGTAGAAGCAGTCATATGAGAAGTTACTATAAAATGACCACCCACTTTGGCAGAAAGGTCAAGCCCCACGTCGGCTAAATAACGATAAGGAGAGTGGACTGCGAGTCACTTCCAAAACTTAAGGGTTAAAGTGTCGAGCTAATAAAAGACATCGGCACCACATGAGACTCGATCGCTTCTTCGGCGTGGGCAAGACCAAGGATAAGGAGAGAGGACTATAAGTCACTTCCTGAGCCTAAGGGCTATGGTGTCGAGCTAACAAAAGATCTCGGCACAATACAAGACGCAGTCGCCTCTTCGGCATGGGTAGATAAGTCCTAGTCACCTCTTCAGCATAGGTGTGCTAAGTCCCAACTGCCTCTTCGGCATGGGCAAATAAGTCCTAATCGCCTCTTCGGCATAGGCGTGCTAAGATCTAGCCGCCTCTTCGGCATGGGCAAAATCAATGATAAGGAGAGTGGACCACGAATCACTCCAGAGCCTAAGGGCTAAGGTGCCGAGTTGATAAAATACCTCGGCACCACATAAGACCCAATCACATCTTTTGCATGGGCAAAATAAAAAACAGTTCGCATTCAACACAAGAAAGAGAACAAAGGAAAGACTAGTTCGTTTTCAGCACCATGACAGACACAAACTTAGTCGATCTCTTCACAGTAGACCTCCACCTCGGTTTCAAGCTCCACATCGAACTCATTGGCTACTCTTTTGAGAACCAGCTCTAAGGACGTTGCATCGAAGTTTACCTAGGTGGAGCAACCTGATAAAAGAGTCACACGGACCCATGATAAACTTCACTCTTGAGGTAATGATTGGATTGCAGAACCCTTTGAAGGTTCCATCCCTAATAAAGTAGATGTCCTCGAGGTACCTACTCCACCTCTCATCGAGTGGATGAATTCGCTCTCATGCCCTAATAATGAAGACGGCGAGTTCCTGCGTAAGGCTGCAAACACTTGGACTCTTCCGACCTGAGAAGCAAATTGGGTTGATGCTTACAACTACAAGCTTATCGAATCAATCATTCTGGACCAAAAGGAGCGATCTACTCCCTTCACCGAGCTACTTTTAGATCGGGAGTGGGGGGCAATTGATGAGGGCGGAAGGGAGCATCCAATTTGTGCTCCAAGTCATCCTCTAGAAGGGAAAATCCAATTCGTGCTCCATCAGGTAACATCACAACTCATAACCAGCTTCGACATAGGATGAATAGAAGACCCAATTGTATCATTGTCGATTTTATATCTAACTGAGCAGGGCAGTAATTGACAACGACCATACTTGGAGTTAAACCTTGGCTTTTAGTTAAATAGTGGGAATAGCGTAGTCTAGTAAATCTGCGACACTATGTCTTTGGCCGGAGTTGTCAAAGGTGGAAGTGTGGAACCACTGATTTTGTTCCAATGATTGGGTGTTGTATCTGCACTGGCGCTGTGTCTCTACATCGATATGTCTCTGGTGGGGCATTATGCCTCTGCTTGGCTGTAGAAGCCGACGTTAATGGCACTGCTCCCCCAATAACTCTGCCTTTGGCATTAGGCACACCGTCTTCAGAAGTGAAAGTCTGAACAGGGGATTCGTGGACGTTGACCTGGGCGAGTGCGGACAAGAACCCTTCTTGGGTCATTAGGTTTGGGGCTCCATAGCTATGCCCCCTCGTTCCAGTAACAAGACTTTGTACTTTTCTGATAAAATGGACCGCTGGCCGACAGAGAATACATTACGGGTTTAAAAAGGGTAATTTCTCTCCGATAATGATTTCCAAGATGAACTCATCGGCAAAGAACGTTGCAACTTTGAATATGACCTTTGGTGTTTGTTGTTAATAGAGGTTCTCGGTCTAAATCAATAAGGGTTTAAAATGGGTAATTTCGGCACTTAAAAAGTTTGAGTACTGCAGTGATACATTGTAAAGTTCGGGTACTAACTTGACACTACCCTAAAAGTTTAGGTACAAACTGATAAGGTTGCATGTTTTCCTTCATTTTTAGGGTTTTTGCAAACTCCTATCCTTTGATAGGAAAAGTGAGATGAAGTGCATGTATGCATCAAATCACGTTTTGCACCCTTCCTTAAGAACTTTTCCTCAACTTCTTATTTATTTTATTTTCTATGAAATCAAACATAACCTTAAGATAAGGGCAGGGCCATTACATAACGACTGAAGTTGCTGAATTGAAACACTTAGGGGGCGTTATTTTTTCGGATTTTGAGAGGGGGGAATGTTGATCAATAGGATTTTGGTTCCCACTGACCAAAAATCCCATGTTCTTTTTTCATATTTATGTGGGGACTAGGGAAAGTTTATTTTCCTGGGTATCACCCATCTCGTAGGTGGGTAAATAACTTTCCCACCTAGGGGAAAGTTGTCAACACTTGAATGAGACAAAAATGCCCCTTTTAATAAGGGGTCTTTATGGATAAAATGGTCATATTCTTATTTACATGAGAAATAAAAGAACATGGGTAAATGCAATTACCCAGGTAAGTGTTTCCTAGGAAAAACTTACCCAAGTTACCTGGGTAAGTAACTTACCGAAAAGCGAACTGGCCTTATTACTTTGTTTGTTAGTTGGTAAAATAATTAAATAATAATTTTTTTAAAAGTATAATGATTTAACCAACTTTACTTCCAGCCATTAAGGCTTAGTTTGAAAAGAATACAAATACAAATATATACAATATAAATACATACAAAATAATATAAAATACAAGATTATTTAACCAAAATAATATACAATATTATTTTATTTTATAATATAAAATAATATAAAATACAAATACAATATTTGTATTTGTACTCCTTCCAAACTGAGACTAAGGAACCTAATGCAACAAGCTTTTCAATTCAACAACTTATCCGTTACAAACGGTCCTTTACTGGACCAACCACTAGACTGAAAAGTGAATTTGAATAAAATAGCGTCAAGTGTGTCGAGTTCGGCACGGCTTATTGTTGTCATTAAGCCCATATTATGTTTGGACTTTGGCCTTTGGACTAAGCATCAAATATGCCGAGTTGGGCCTAGCCCAACTACATCTCGGTCCAATTCCAGCGCGTACAAAACATGTCTCCTGTTCGAAGTTCGAAGATCGAACTCTAAACAATGATGCTGTCGTTCCATGTTTTTCCTCTGCACGAACTGCAGCGGTCTCGAACAAAGAACTGAAGAAGAAGCGAGCGAAGCTGTGCTTAGGGTTTTGAGATGTCCCCGGTCATGGCGGTCACGGAAAATACGAAATGGTTAAGAGTTGCATTCGCCATTGTAGCTACAGCGTTTTCGGCTTCCGCAACTATTTCTGGTAACCCCCCTTTCCTTTTTGGGGTTAATGCTTTTCTTCGTCTGTTAAGCTCAGTCTTATCATTAGCTCCTTATGCATCAGTAATAATGCATAAACCTTGTATTGTCTCCTGGTATCGCAAGTCTTGCTTTTCAGGAGGAAATCGAGAGATTTGAATCGCAGAATTAGAGAGCTTGAGGCTTCTCTGAAGGCTTCATTGGAGAAATGTGCCGCCGAGAGGCAGGGCAGAACTAGGGCTCAACAGGTGTGTTTTCTATCTTCAATGAAAGAAACGTGTTTGACAATAGAAGGCACTGTTTACCTCTTTTTGCTTTCTGATTGGTGTGTAAAGAATAATAGTCTATAGAGAATCTATCAGAGACTTATTCATCTGTAAATTGTATGTCTGTGTTTATATAAAAGTTTAAACTCACCATATTAGAGATGAGAACCAAGTTTTCATTGCATCTCTTTTTTCTTGTTTGCTTTCGTTACCTACCTAGTAGTTAGTGGATTAGTGGGTTAATGTGAAGTTACGTTTATTAGACTATTAGTGGATTAAGGGTGTAAGTTAGTTGTTTAGCTTCTTGGATACTGTAAATTGATTGTATAGTTAAGTACTTAAGTTCATATTTTTCAAGACACCAGGGCGAGACTAGGCAACAGGGAGTGCCTAGCATCACCTAGGCAATGGATTTTTTTTTTAATAAAAATTATAAATCCTAGGGTAATTCCCTAGGTTCCATAACAACCAGTAACTACGTTTTACTAGTAATTATCTGTAGTCTTCGTAAAAATGATGAACTTCACATTAAAACATAGAGAACTAACATATTCATGAGAATAAAAAGAAGAAAGAATAGAAAAATCAGAAAATATAGGAGCATGCTTCTCCTTTTATCCTAAGAAAAGAAGAAAAGAAGGGTTGGAAGAAGAAGAAGAATACGTGATTTATCAAAAGAAAAAAAGAAGAATATGTATTGATTGGAGAAAATTTTAAGTTCTTCCTTGGTTATCAGTTAGGTTTTGAAGCCTTCAAGGGTTCCAGACTGCATATACTAACATTTTTGTTGATTGAGTCCTAACAAATACCAATACCAAAATAACAGTGGTTTAAAAAGGCGTGCCTAGGCACATAGGTGAGACACATTTTGGGGTATGTGAACTGGAGCAGAGTAGAACCCCCTATTTGCTAATGTTGTTCATTCATTCATTGCAATAAAATATCTTCTTAAAAGGCAATGAAAGTTATAAAATCATTATTTTTTATGTGAGAAATAAGAATTTCGGACCCTAACATGGACTTGTTCGGGCTTGCCTCGAGGGGTGTGGTTCAAAGGCGACTCATAGAATCAAGAATGCAATATGTTTTACATCACATTAGCTACTTGAAGCAATGCAATTAAGAAAAAAAGAGATTGTGGGTTTTATATGCTTGAAAATGCTTTATATGTTTGTTTATATTTTTAAATTTTCATTTGAATACGCTTTACATGTTATGTTTATGTATTTTAATTTTAGATAATAGGTTTTTTAAAACATTTATTTTAAAATTTAAGTTTATATTTTTTATGAACATTATGTTTAATACTTTTTTATTTTTTTGCATTTTTTTTTTAAATTTTGGCATTTTTTTGAAATTTCTGACTTTTTTTTTTTATTTTTTAGCTTTATTTTTTTTTGTAATTTTGTGCCTTACTTAAAAGGCATGTGCCTCAGGCGCAAATTGACCCTTGCGTTTTTTTTTGCACCTTGTGCTTTTAAAACACTGCAAAATAATAATATAAAGGAATTTTTGTTAGTAGCCTACTTATATAGGCCCTTTATAATCTTTTTCTCTTTTATTATTAAGTGTAATGCCCTTTTTGTTTATCTTTAAGTTGTGTGTTCCATACTTAATTAGGGGCACTTTAGTATTTGTACCCAACATTAGTAAATCTAGAAATATGGGTTGGCTGGGCTAAAGTTGGATTTTATTTTCTCTGATTGTTTGGATCCTTTTTCTTCTCTCCTTGCTCTTCTTCTTCTACTTCTCTTCTCATTGCCTAATCCTAATGCTACAACCTACAAGCTCTTCTTTTAAGTCTGAACCACTATTTCATATATAAATCCACAAAATGAATAATTTAGTTTAATAATGTCTATTTTATTATTTTTAATCAGCAACAGAAATTTTATTGCTTAAAAACAGAATTTACATAGGTCATGTACAAGCAGTACATAATATGATTTTATACAATGATAAATGGCACCACCCCAGTTCATACTACCTTACTAATATCCTTTTATGTACAATCATTCATCAAAAAGGACTGAGTGAATGTTCTGAAAATCATAATCGTATTGTAAATCCTAAGATTTTTTTTCTCATTTTTCTAAAAATTGTCAAAAATCCCTAAACCTCTCAAAAAATAGAAAAAATGACTTTGTACTAATTTTCAGCCTATAGACATAATATAAATAGGTAGTGGTAATAGTGAGTCTAGCAATTACAGTGCTTTCATACTATAATTGAAATTCATAATTTAATGTTGGTCCGTTGGATGAATTGCCCCAGTGGTGGTGTGGTTCCGAATCCCGCTATTATCAAAGAAAAGAGCTGTTGATTTGATGTTGTACTGTTCACTTAAAAGAGTAAAGGGGTGTCAGGTAGTGATTAATATAAAAAAAATGCCATAGTATGATCAAGTTCAACTTCAATTTGAGCAATAAAAAAACCAGATCTTTCATTGTATTGCTATTTGATATGATCATATAATATGGGCTCTACATGGCTTTATGTTCATATCTTCATGGCCTCAAGGCTCAACAAAAAAGACAACTTTGGGGCAACATAATATCCTATTTAGTTCCCTTATACAAAGTATACAAAAAGATAGCCAATAGCACCGTATAAATATATCATATGCCCCTAGTAAATCTCCTTTGTAATCAAAATGTGAAAAAAAAAAACTTAGCTATCATCTATCAAAATATATCATCATCATCATCAAGCTAAATGTTGTCTTCATCTTCTTGCTCCTTCATCTGGTGAAGAAACACGTTCTTCCTCTTCTTCATCTTGAAGTTAGGTTGTCCCTTTTTCTTATCCTCTTGTGTAGATCCCTAGGACCTAAAGGTAAAATAAATTATAATTATTTAAATAAAACATAAAGTTATAAATTATAAAGGTAATAAAATGAAACCTACCATGCTTCATTTATTTATAATTCCTTCAACTTTAGTAAAGCACTCTCCCATGTCCATCCATGTGGAATCATCAGAAAGGGAATGATCCTCCTTTTCAGTATCATCATCTAACTCCATGTCTCATCGGCAAATTGGATCAAGCTCTCATGACAGATTTGAAGTTAGTGATTGTATTTAACAAATACTAAATCTCTCAGCCTCTTTTCTTCCAAATGATTTCTCCTTTTTGAATGTATCTAAAAACATTTAAAATCAAGAATTATATAAATTCTTATCTACTCCCTAACATAAAATCCAATCTACTAAATAATAATAGAAATTAAGAATAGGCACATTACTTGCTTAAGTGTAGTCCAATTCTGTTCACAAGCCCTAGAATTCCATGTCAAACTAAGAATATGGATTGCCAATTTCTTTTAACTTTGACATGCAATCTCCATAATTATCCCACCATATAGCTGTTTTACAAAATTCTAATATGTAAATAACATAGCTGTTAAAATATTCAAGTTTAAAACATTAAAGTGGGCCACACCCACTATCAAATCAACATAGTGGGCCCCACTTATCAGTGGGTCTCACTGTTAAAATAATCAAGTTTAAAATACCAAAGTGGGCCATGCCACTATCAAATACCCATAGTGGGTCCCATTTATTAGTAGGGCCCACTGTTAAAATAATTAAGTTTAAAATATCAAAGTGGGCCTGGGCAATGTGCACTATCTAGTTAGTATAGTGGGTCCCACTTATCAGCAAGGCCACTATTAAATCAACATAGTGGGTCCCATTGATTGGAACCCACTATTAAGATAGGCAAGTTTAAAATACATAAATACCCAATATATAACCCCATAGTGGTTGGGTCCCATGACATATCCATTGATTGTGGGGCCCACTCATTGGTATAACCTATTGAGAGCCCAAGTTGATGGGCCTGCTTATACTTGTCATTGGGTCTAACCCTTGCAAAATATTTCTTTCACATAAAATTGAAATCAAAGGGTATTTCCTCTAAGGAATGTAATTAAGGGGTTTTAGTAAACATAGTTTATATTCTTATATAGGGAAACCCATACTTTGTTCAAGCTTGTTTTCTTTATCAAATAGTTTAGAGTGAGTTCATACAACATCCCAAGGAGAGGTGCGAGCTGCAGCCCCTCCTTGAATCTTACAAGTAAACTAGGAAAGAAAAGCAAGAATCACAACTGAGCCCAAAACAATTCTTCCCTATTTACCCCTTGCTTAGCTAACACATCTGATAAAGTATTTGCTGATCTCCCCATCCACTTTACAGTGACCAACATATTCCTTGTCAACCAACTAAATTTCTTTATTTCCTTCTTATAACGCCACATAGCCTCTTCAGGATTTTTCAACCAACCCACCACCACTTTGGAATCCCCCTCGATTGTTAGGTGTTGTACCCCCATCTGATTTGCAAATTGCACCCCTTGTATAGCAGCTAAAAGTTCTGCCCTGATGGAGTCCCCAATTCCCAAGGGACCTGAGTAGAGCAACAAAATCTCTCCCTTCTCATTTCTCAAAACACCCCCCGTTCCGGATAATCCTGGATTACCCATGCTACTTCCGTCAAAGTTCAACTTCAGTGAGTTTTCGGATGGAGGAGACCAGCTTGTAATTGATTTGTCCTTTAGGGATGAACACCTCGCTACTGCTGACCAACTTCTCCAAAAGTCATTAAAGGAGAATTGATTAAAGATTTCCAAGGTCTTCAGCCAAGGTATTGCCCTATTTAACACACAGTCTTTCAATTCCTGACTGCTCCTTTCCTTTTTTGAAAAATTCTAACATTCCTTTCTTCCCAAAGAGTCCAAATCAAGGTAACACGAGCACATCTCCACATAATTCTCCCTATTTTTGTAGGCCAATAAAAGGTAGAATGGTTGAAGAACTTGTGAACTTCTACTGGTAGACTCCAACTACTCCCAAACAACGAAAGTAGCCAAGCCCAAAGGTCTGCAGAAAAGGGACAAGATATTAATAGGTGGTAACAATCCTCACCGTGAGCTCTATAGAGGATACACCAATTAGGAGAAATACAGAGGAAAGGTCTTCTCTTTTGTAGGTTATCTAGAGTGTTTCCTTTCCCATGGAATACTTCCCAACAAAACACCATAATTTTTTGGGGAACTGGCCTGCACCAAATTTCTTTTGACGGAAAGGGTTGGTGAGTAGAAAGTTGAGAGATGGACTTGAAGAAAGAAGCACAAGTGAAGGTTCCATTGGGTCTAGGAGTCCAAACCCTCTTATCTGGCTTGAAGGGATCCAAACAAACCTGATTAAGACAACCGAGCATAGCAGAAAGAGAATCAATTTCATCATCCCTAAGTCCTCTACGAAACCCAAAATCCCAAGTAGGATCTAAGGGTGTTCCCATAGGTGAGACAAATTTTGAGACAACCTCTTTTTTGTACAAAGAAACAGAAAATAGCGAATGGAACAAATCCTTTAAAGGTGTGTCTCTTACCCAAATATCCTCCCAAAAATGAACAGTGTTGCCAGAACAAACTTCATACCTGATAAAATTGAGGAATTGAGGAAGGGTGTTGTGAATGGCCTTCCAAGGTGCTACTAGGTTAGTTTGCCTTGATACACCAGCATCCCATCCATTCTCTAACCTCCCATGAATGCTTTCCACCACCTCATGCCACAATCTCTCTCTTTCCAATGGCCATCGCCAACCATTTCCCTAACATAGTTTGATTTTTTCTAGTTACCCTCCCAAGTCCCAAACCCCCCTCTTCTTTATTTCTGCACACAATTTCCCAATTAACCAAGTGATCATTTTTTTCTTGTCCTGGCTCCTATAAGAAATCTCTCATCAACTTCTCCAGTTTCCTAACTTCCCTAACTGGTATCCTAAAAACAGACAAAAAAAAAGGTAGGTAAGTTAGCCAAGGTAGCTCTTATTAGGGTAATTCTCCCTCCTAAAGATACATAATTTCTCTTCCATGAGGCTAATCTCTTCTCAAACTTTTCTATCACTAGGGTCCAAAATCTACTCTCCCTAGGATTTGCCCCTAAAGGAAGCCCTAAGTATGACATAGGCTAAGCAGAGGTGGAACACTCGACACTCCGCGATAGCCTCGACCTCCCCTATCTCCAAATTTATACCCGCTATGCAGCTCTTCTCCAAATTTATTCTCAAATTAGAAATACTTTCAAATTCCTTGATTAGCTCCTTTAGGTTTGCTACCTTTTCGCTAAAACCTCCTTCACAAAAGATCATTAGGTCATCTGCAAATTGAAGGTGGGTGACGGGGACTTGGTGTCTCTCTATTCTCCAACCCCTAATGGCATCTTCACTGTCAGCCTTAGTAATGACCCTACTAATCACCTCAGCTACTAAGGTAAAAAGGAAGGGTGAGAGTGGATCCCCTTGCCTGACACCCCTGCAAGCTGGAAAAAAATCCCTCACCATACTATTTACTAGAATAGAGTAGTGACAAGTATTGATACACCAAAAAATCCAACTACACCACTTGTCCCCAAATCTACAGTTTCACATAACCTCTAATAGAAACTCCCAGTCCACCAAATTATAGGCCTTTTCAAGATCCAATTTACAAATGAAACCTCTCTTCCTAGACCATTTCATTTCCTCCACACACTCATTCGCAATTAAGATCTGATCTGTTATTTGTTGCCCTTGAATGAAAGCCCCCTGGGTTTCACTAATGATAGAAGGGAGGACTGTTTTGATCCTCAACGAGAGCACTTTAGCCAGAATTTTATAGATGCTTGTTACCAGACTAATAGGCTTATAATCTTTTGGGTAGTTGGCATCATTCTTCTTAGGTATCAAGGCCAAAAAGGTGGCATTAATTCCAGGGCTTATAATGTGATTGCCTGCAAACTCCTTAAAGACTTCAACTAAATCCTCTTTCAACACCTCCATACAGTCTTGATAAAAACCCTTTGTAAAGTCATCTGGATGTGGAGCCTTGGATCTATCCATTAGAAAGACACAACTTTCTTAATCTCTTCTTCCTCAAAATCCCTTTCCAGCCACTTTGCCACTCCATCATCAATTCTTGGCCATTCCACCCCTTCCACGACTGGTCTCTCACTCAAAGGTCTTCTATAAATCGATTTGAAGTGGTCCACAAATTTTCTGGCTATGTCATCCTGGTTGGTAATCACCTCCTCTCCTATCTCTAGCTTGGTCACAAGATCCTGGTTGGTAATCACCTTCCACGACAAGATTCTTTCTTTGTCTCCAACTGATTTCTTCCTTCAGTAACACCTCTTCCAAATACTTTTTCAATTGTCTCCTTAACACTCTGTCCTCCTCGGTCAACCCATTTTGCAGTTCCTTTACATCCATGTTTTCTATTCGAGAGATTAGGTACAATTTTTTCTCTTCAATTCTACCAAAATGATTTCTATTCCACTCTTTTATTTTGGCTCTCAACCTTTTTAATTTCTTATGAAACGTTTTTCACAAAATCTGGATGGGTGAGCCACATATTTTCGAATTTAAAAGGTTTGGGTCCTATAGAAAATGACTCAGTACCTATCTGGATAGGACAGTGATCGGAGGTGACTCTGGGTAATGCTCTAGCAACCAAGTTTTGCAAACTATTCTCCTAGACAAGGTTAAATAAGAATCTGTCCAGCTTCGAACACAAAGGAGTTACCTGAAGGTTGGACCAAGTGTAACTGGCTTGCAGCAGAGGTATTTCCTTTAGCTTTGAACACAAAGGAGTTACCTGAAGGTTGGACCAAGTGTAACTGGCTTGCAGCAGAGGTATTTCCTTCACTTCACATTCTTCAATAAAACCATTAAATTTCCTCATGCTTGTTGAAATTACCTGTTGGGGATTACTGGTTTCATCAGAGAATCTAATGACATTAAAATCCCCGCCCAGGCACCAAGGACCATACCATAGCCCCTTGATTGCATACAGTTCCTCCCACATCTCATTCCTCTCTCTATAGGAATTAGGGCCATAAACATTGGTTAAGACCCATACACACCCATTCTCTACATTCTTACACTTAATGGAAACTGAGAATATGCCTATCAATTCTTCCACTACTTCCACCACATCCTCCCTCCACAGTGTTACGATCCCCCCCGAGGCTCCCCAAGAAGGAGACGAGCTCCAACCTAATCCTCTAGACCTCCAAAAACTCCTCACCCATCTCCCATCTAATTCCATCATTTTGGATTCTTGTAACAGCACAATATCGGGTTTTTCCCTTTGGAGTAGGTCTTTGATCACCCTTCTCTTTCTTGCACTCCCTAACCCTCTTACATTCTAGCTAATAATTTTCTTCGAGACAAAATAGCAAAAACACCCATGAAAAGGCCATAATCTCCTCATTTTAGGCCCTTCCTCCTATCTCCTCTACCACTAAATTCTAAATCTCCCTCAATGTATGGGATTATCCTTTCCACTTTAGATCTTTTTTTCTTATTTGTTCTTCTTTCCCCCCCCTTTCCCAATTTCTCCATCCTTTCTAGCCAATGTTTGAGAAAGAATTTTACCCTTCTCACACTTATTTTGGCTACAACATCTTTCTATGAGTCCTTCCTTTTTATTTTGTTCCTCCATCATTGTACAGATCATCTCCCAAATTCTATCCGCCTCCCCCTTACTGCTTCCTTCCAACACCCTCTCTCCTCCTTTCACTATCACCCTCTCTCTTGCATCAGAAACTCCTGGATGGGAAGCTGGGATATCTGTCACAGGCATAGCAAACAAGTCGGTACCTAAAACAGAATTGACACCCATACCTGAAAGAACGGGGGTAGGACTAGAATCACTGGAAATGACTTGCTGACAGTCGACAAATGGTTTTAAAGCCGTTCCCCTTTTTGGACAAGGTTGTGAAGTAGACATGGTGAAAGAATCACTTCCTGACGACCTACCCACTTGGAATACCTTTCTCTGTGTTTCCGACACTGGAGTACCCGCATCCATCCTCACGGCCGATTCTTGTCCCTCTCCACTCGATTGGGCCCATTTTCTAAGTCTTTTCCTCCCACGTGACCTCTTAACAAGTCACACCCCGCTGTTTTAATGGTCGAACCAGCAACCCTCCCTGTCTGAGGTTGCTGGTTCAGCCCTCTCCCATTAGACACTGGTATATTTTTGTCTATTTCCCCTGACACCACCTGCGCAAAAGATCTGCCATTTGTCATAGCCTTTTCTTGCTTTCTACAGGTTTGACCTTCCATCTGCCCCAAAGCTTTTTGGCTTCCCAGAATTTGTTGGCCCTTTTTAGTGAAACATTCCTTCCCATTTGAATTAACCAATCTCACAAGTCCACGTAATGCTTCTTCTTCCTCCTTCTCCCCTCCTACCATACGAGCCTCCTTCCACAACCCTGCTTCAATAGAGGATGCTAGCCACACAGAGACAAAACTCTCATATGTTCGTACCTTTTCCTTTCGTGGAATGTCTTCTGGCTTCACACCACTTAGCAGGATTGCTACTGAATAAAGATCACCCCAGAAAGCTCCTTTCAAGATTCCTCCACACAATACTGCTATAGACTCTGCTACTTCTTATTTCCACAGATGAAATGGCAAGCCTATTACACGCACCACCACACCATCTTCGACAAATAAATCCTTGGAGTTGGATGTTGGATTCCATTTAGACTGTGAATGGTCCGAAATCAGCCTGAATATTGATAACTGATATTTCCAATTCATTCTCTACTGGATCTAGAAGGGCTTTACAGTTATCGAAGGGGGTTACTATGAAAACACTCTTCAGCTTCAACCTGGTTGCCAGTAAGTCAGCTACCCTCCTCTAATCATTAACCTTTTCCTTGGCTTGTATCACAAACTTACTATCCCACTCTTCTCTCTCTAGACCTCCCACCATTCTGCATTGGCCTTTTGTTTTTGCCATGACCACTGGCCCTTGTTCTACCCTGCTGTTGTTGAGATATGCCTTCTCCTCCCTTATGGAGGCTTTTTTATCATTTGCTACTCTTTTGCAACCAGTCAACTTCCCCCCATCCTTGGCTCTGTTTTCCTACTGGTAGACACACCAATTGCCTTCGTCCCTTACCAAAAAATTCAGCCAAAGCTATGAAGAAGCCTTTTCTATTCCTCTTACATTCAACAACATATCTTCTCCCTTCTAATGTACTAAAATCCTGCCAGTTTATCTACTTACCTTTTGAACAGGCTCCAGCTATGAACTCTCTTAGCCACTCGATCACTTCTAATCCTTCCAACAATATTGTACCCTTTTTCGCTTCCCTTACCTTCAGGCTTACCTTCCCCTTGATTCTCATCTCTTCGAACAGGAATTTTTTTGCTTCTATCTTCAAGGATCTCCTCCACTGACCTGCTTGCATGAACTCTATTCCCTTTTGATTCTCCTATCACAAGGATCTCTTTCAGCAATATTCCAGGGTCTCTTTATGAAAATAGTTGTATTGGGTTCATTTGTAATTTTTGTGCTGTTTTTTCTTAAAAGAGTGAGGCTGCACCTCACGCTTCCTTATGGGATTCTTGTAATAGTCATTTGTCCTTATTGTTTTCAATGAAATTTTATTGAACGTTTTGCTAATGAATATATATATATATATATATATATATATTTGATGAATAATAATAAATTTATTAATTCATAAGCTGATTTAGAGTTGTGAATTCATACAACATCTCAGGGAGAGGCGCAAGCTGCAGCCCCTCCTTGAATCTTACAAGTAAACTAGGAAAGAAATACAAGAATCACAACTGGGCCCAAAACAATTCTTCCCTATTTACCCCTTGCTTGGCTAACACATCTGACAAAATATTTGCTGATCTCCCCATTCATTGTACAGTGACCAACATATTCCTTGTCAACCAACTAAATTTCTTCATTTCATTCTTGTAGCGCCATATAGCATCTTCAGGATTTTTCGGTCAACCCACCACCACTTTGGAATCCCCTTCAATTATTAGTTGCTGTACCCTCAACTCCTAAGGGACCTGAGTAGAGCAATAGAATCTCTTCCTTCTCATTTCTCAAAGCACCCCCCATTCTGGATAATCCTGGATTACCCATGCTACTTCCATCAAAGTTCAGCTTCAATGAGCCTTCAAATGGAGGAGCCCAACTTGTAATTGATTTGTCCTTTAGGGGTGAACACCTCGCTACTGCTGACCAATTTCTCCAAAGGTCATTAAAAGAGAATTGATGAAAGATTCCCAAAGTCTTCAGTCAAGGTATTGCCCTATTCAACACACAGTCTTTCAATTCCTGACTGCTCCTTTACTTTTCTTGAAAAATTCCAGCATTCCTTTCTTCCCAAGGAGTCCAAATCAAGGTAGCGCGAGCACATCTCCACATAAGTCTCCCTCTTTTTGTAGGCCAAAAGAAAGTAGAATGGTTGAAGAGCATGCGAACTTCTGTTGGTAGACTCCAACTACTCCCAAACAACGAAAGTAGCCAAGCCCAAAGGTCTGTAGAAAAGGGACAAGATATTAGTAGGTGGTAACAATCCTCACCGTGAGCTCTACAGAGGATACACCATTTGGGAGAAATACAGAGGAAAGGTCTTCTCTTTTGTAGGTTATCTAGAGCGTTTACTTTCCCATGGAATACTTCCCAACAAAACGCCATAATCTTTAGGGGAATTGGCCTGCACCAAATTTCCTTTGACAGAAAGGGTTGTTGGGTAGAATGTTGAGAGATGGACTTGAAGAAAGAAGCACAAGTAAAGGTTCCATTGGGTCTAGGAGTCCACAATCTTTTATCTGGCTTGGAGGGATCCAAGCAAACTTGATTAAGACAACATAGCAAGACAGAGAGAGGTTCAATTTCATCATCCCTTAGTCCTCTACGAAACCCAAAATCCCAATTAGGAGCTAAGGGTGTTCTAGTGGTGAGACAAATTTTGAGACCACCTCCTTTTTATACAAAGAAACAGAAAATAGCAAAGAGAAGAGGTCCTTTAAAGGGGTGTCTCCTACCTAGATATCCTCCCCAAAACGAATAGCGTTGCTAGAACAAACTTCATACCTAATAAATTTGAGGAATTGAGGGTGTCGTGAATGGCCTTCCAAGGTGCTGCTAGGTTAGCCTGCCTTGATACACCAGCATCCCATCCATTCTCTGAACTCCCATGAGTGCTTCCCATCACCTCATGCCACAACCTCTCACTTTCCAATGGCCATCGCCACAACCATTTCCCTAACAGAGCTTGATTTTTTCCAGTCACCCTCCCAAGTCCCAAACCCCCTCTTCTTTACTTCCGCACACAATTTCCCAATTAACCAAGTGATCATTTTTTTCTTGTCCCGGCTCCCATAAGAAATCTCTCATCACATTCTCCAGCTTCCTAGCTTCCCTAACTGGTATCCTAAAGACAGACAAAACATAGGTAGGTAAGAGTGCTAGAGTGCTAGACACTTAAAGCGAGGTGATCCTCCATTGGTGTCTTGTCTCCCAGCCGTTGCCATGACAACTATGGTTGAGTTATGAATGAAGAAGGATTCTGTTTAGGAGGCCATAATTTTTGGTTAGCTAAAAAAACTATGTATCAGATGGCAACAGGATGGATGGTGTTTGATGGTAAAAGAGAAGATCAACTTTTTTGTTTTATTTTTATCAGTAAATAAAGATTCTATTAACTTCAATTGAGGTATTACAACAAGGTGGAAACTTCTCCACCAATAGATAACTTAAGAGTTTTGCCCAAAATAATTGTTGTCTAGATCCATGGGATTACAACAATGTGTCCGCCATCCCATTTGTTCTTCTCACCAAGTCACCCATCTAAAAACAACATTCATCTCCCTTGTTAAACTTTCTATTTCTTGGATTGTGTGCCTATAGATCCATGGGATTTGGGTACTACTTGTCCACGAAATGACCACTTATGAGTCCCCTGCCACCTCCAGGTTATGAAAACCGAATTGCTTAGCAAATTTTAATCCCTGAAGTATAGCTCTATTGCCAATGCATCATCACTATCCAAAGGTCCTGAGTATAAAGCCAACACACCCTTCCTTCTGAATCTCTAGAGACCCCTCCCACCCCAGTTCTTGTCTAATTGCCTATATAACTCCTATCAAAATTAAGTTTAACAAAGTTGGTTGCTGGTTGTCTCCACGCCATAATTACTCTTTCCTTGTTTTGAGCCAACAATGCCACTTCCTTCCACTTCCTCAAAATATCATTTAGAGAGAATTTGGAAGTCCTCCATAGTCTTTATCCAATGTGCAACTTTTGTTTTTATTCTGTCCAAGAGTTCCATTTCTATCCTACTCATCCTTGAAGATCCTCCCACTTCTTTCTTCCCAAATAGTCCATATCAAGGCGGCTTGCACAGCTTTCCACATCATCCTCGCTCTTTTATATGGCTGTCTCAAGAAGTTTGGATCAAAGAGACCCACGACATCCTAAGGAGGAGTCCACTTGCACCCATGGAGAGAACATAGATGCTCCCAAATACAAAGCACAAAAGGACACAACAAAAAGACATGGGGAATAGTTTTTTTTTTTTCTTCCTTCTCTTTTGTTTTCCTTCCTTGTCCCAACCAATCCCTCAGCAACCCTCTCCCCCACTTTCCCTCCTAGAGGAGAGGAGCTTCGACACTCACCAACCCTCACAGGATCTTTCTTTCTTTCTTTTTTTTTTCTTTTTTCATTCTTTCTTTTGCATATCCATAACTTTTTTATATGTAACAAAAGAAAGCAACACATGTGAGGAGAAGAAAACATATTTGGCCTTCTTTTCTACAAAATGTCATTGGTATTAATCTTTCAAAGGAAACTTCTCAGCAAAGGGCCTTGGTTTTGGGATGGATTGGCTTGCTCCACACTTCTTTCACCGGGAATGACACCCCCGAGGTAGATGGCTGAATTAAGAAATTAAAGGAGGCATAAGTAAAAAAAAATCCATTTTAAGAGATAAAGCACACCCTATTATCCTCTACATAACGATCCAAAAAAATAGTGTTAAGCTTGGCCAAGAGGGGGATGAGAGATTCACACTGCAATTCCCTTAGACTCCTTTTAAAACCAAAATCCCAATTTAAACTCGAGGTAGGGAATTTCACAAACTTAGAAATGGGTTCACATTTGTAATTGGAGAGTGCATAAAGCTCAGAAAATTGGACCTTTACTGGTTAAATTCCAATCCAAAGGTCCTCCCAAAATTTACTTTTAATCCATTGCCCACTTCATACTAGATGAGGTTAATAAAAAAAAGGATATACCTCAGAAATTGCTTTCCACGGAGCAGAAGGATTTGCATTTGGGGCTACCTTTGCATCCCAACCATTATCCAACCAGCCATGTATGCTTTCAATAACCTTGTGCCAGAGCTTGTTTCTTTCTAGGGGAAACCTCCACAAGCACTTTCCTTAGAGAGCTAAATTGTTTTGGATTATGTTACCTAACCCCAGCCCACCCTTCTTTTTAGGTCTACTAACATGTTCTCATTTTACCAAGTGATCTTTCTTTCTGTCTCCCAATTCCCACAAGAAATCCCACATTAGCTTCTCTATTTGCCCAACAATTTTAATAGGAATACGAAAAGTAGATAAGAAGTAGATGGGGAGATTGTCCAAAGTGGCTTTGATCAAAATAATCCTTCCACCCAAAGAAATGTAGTCCCTCTTCCAAAGTGCCAATTTTTTAGTGAATCTTTCTAGTACAAGCTTCCAAGGTTTCCACCCAAGGGGAATCCTAGATATTCCAAAGGGCAATTCTTGACTTCCCAACCTAAGACCTCCACTATACTAAGGACTTCCTCTTCTTGCAAGTTTAGCCCCACCAGACAACTTTTTTCCCAACCTAATTTCTCAAAGGATCTTACAGATCTTTAAGATTCCTAAGGATCTCAAGATTTGTTTTTGAAGGAATGGTAGGATCCATCTAATGGACGCCAAAAAGGTTGCGGAATGGGTGGGCGAATTTCAAAAATTTTCCTACCTTCTTCCAACTGGGAATCGTATTTCCTAAATTTAGAATACCATATTCAAGGATCTTACTTGAACCATAATCAAACCAGATCTGAACCAAAAGGTAAAAGGGAGGAATATACCTGATCCGGAGAAGCAGTATCTCCCAAAGTTGGTGTTCACGCCCAAAGAAGAAACCAAGATCCGCTCCTGCTGAAGATGACACACTTGTGGATGGAACGGAACCAGCAAGGTGCGTCCTACACACTGGATCCTTTGCAAAAATCCTCTGGAAACTCTAAACACCGAATCTTCTTCAGTCTTTCCTGCAAGACTGATGTCAAGAACTGATTTCTTGACTTCCTATTGCTGCAAAGATCGAATCTTGCAAGAGGGAATGGTGGCGGCAGGAGGAGAAATCCAGGGAGGAAGATGGCTGAACTGCTTCTCTTCTCTCTGGAGTATGAATGAGATCTAATCTCAATTCGCAGGGAGTTTTCTTTCACACAAACCCTGGTTTGAATTCTGATATGTTTATGTTGGGTTTCTCCTCTTTTCTTCTTGATTAAGAAACCTCCTAATTAGGAGTTATCCCAATCCAAATCTGTATTTGGATAGGGGATTATCTTAATCTATCTGCAACTTAAGTTAGTTTACTCCTAATCTTATCAGGAGGTTACCAGATTCAAATCTAATTTGAATTTGGTCTCCTGGAGTGGACAAGGTTAAAGGCCCAATCCTTTTACTAACATTAATCTTAGATTCGCCCCATAGATGGGTGATCATATCAGCCCAGCTCGAAATGGGCTTTTGGCCCATTATATGTTCAGTGTTTAACTAGTTTCCAATCTGCTGCCCAGTTGGGCTTCTTTGTATGGCGTGGGACCCAAGCATTGATCTACACACCAGCCACATGGGTTCGGCCCAACCTTTAATATAAGGCCCAACAGAATTCACTGAAAAACTCAGTAAACCCCTGAGCCCATCATATGGACCCTATGGACCCAACACTTACATTAAGTGGTCCCTGGGCCAAGCCATCTTATAAAAACCTAGGGACTGTGGGCAGGTGCAAGATTAGCCCATCAGGTACTATCCTAAATGGTCTTACACTTAACCTCTCAGCCCTTAATGATCAAGCACTGCCCGACAAGAGAGGACCTCTCCCTCGGCTGCAAGGAACAGTGCCGCACTCTCCACTCACATGGATCCTGGGAATTAAAACCATTTGCAAACAATTCGAAACCGTACATATATATATAAATATATTAATTTTGCAAAACAAAATTCCAACGATTGAAATCAACTGCCGACAATTTGGTTTACATCAGAGAGAGTGCATTCTCGATCATTACCCTTTGTCCGACAAAGGGGCTGATCCTGTCACTATGATCACCCACTCAGATGAATTCTCAGACTGTCCCAACATACCCAGGTTTTGATCCCCATCTAAGGATCTCACTAATTGACATATCAAAGACAACCCGATCCGACACCTAGTGAAATGTCATAATCGAGTCTAGGGGTCATGTGTAACTTTCCAATTTTGCCCATATGTCTCCAAGGTCCAGGGCAATACTGGAAATCTGGTCCGGTTCAAGGATTCAAGTAATCCCATACTACATGTGCCTCTGGTCTTACCCTGGTGGCTGAGACAGGCCATCCCAACACTTGGTGGCACACCAGTATCAGCCTTGGCAGGATAAATCTCCCCAGACTTATCCAACGGCTGTGAATATTTAAAACTAACACGAGTCTATAAGTGTCCAGTTTTAGGGTCTTACACAGAATTAAACCAAACAACATGAATCAAACATGCAATTTTATTTATTTCCACTAAATAACAAAAGTACATCAAATCGGATTGAAGCTAAGGGCATACAAAACTGTCTAACAGTTTCTTCACAAAATAGGATTGTGTCGTCTGCAAATTGCAAATGGGTAACTACAATCTCATTCCCTCCCACCCTCCAACCTCTAATTAAACCATTCAAATCCACCTTTGTGATCATTCTACTCAGAACCTCTGCAATCAAGGTGATAGGGAGTTGAGATGGTCTCTGAAGAAGGAGCTAGGGGAAACTTTGTTAAGAGAGGAAATAAGTTGGAAGCAGAAATCAAGGGAGAGGTGGATCAAGGAAGGGAATGGTAATACAAAATTTTTCCATGCCATTGCAATTGGAAGGAGAAGGAAGAGCTTGATTAGCTCACTAATGATGGGGGAGAGTGAGGTTACAGAGCAGATAGAGATTGTAGTGGTTTTCTCGGAGCATTTCAGATCTATCTATAGAATGCCTTTAAATGAAAAGTGGTTGGTTGAAGGTTCAGAGTGAAGACTTTGGGGAGGATTAAATGCATTTTTTGGAGAGAAGGTTTGAAGAATAAGAGATCAAGGAAGCAATTTTCTCTATGAATAGATCAAAAGCCCCTTGGGCCTGATGGATTCACCATGGCGTTCTATCAAGATTGTTGGGATATAATCAAAGATGATCTTTTTTAGAGTCTTCTGTGAATTCCATAGAAGGAGGGTAATCAATGCGGGGATGAACTCTACTTTTTTAGCGTTGATTCCAAAGAAGAAAAATGCTATATGGTCCGGAGACTTCAGACCTATTAGCTTAGTCACAAGCATTTATAAGGTTATAGCAGAAGTGTTGTCTTTGAGGATCAAGAAAGTGATCCCCCCACTGATTTCGCAGTCTCAACTCTTAAGGGGCCTTTGTGCAGGACAAGCAGATCATTGACCAAATTTTTATTGCTGATGAATGTATGGAGGCTCAAAAACGATTAAAGAGAAGGGGAGTGGCTGTCAAATTGGATTTGGAAAAAAGCCTATGATTTGGTGGACTGGAACTTCTTAATTGGTATTACAAGGAGATGTGGATTTGGAGATTGTGGTGTAAATGGATTAAGGGTTGCCTACTGCAGTCTACTCACTACTAAATTATTATTGATGGGACGGTGTATGATTTCTTTGAGGGCTTTAGGGGACTTAGACAAGGTGACCCTCTCTCTCCTTTTCTATTCACTTTGGTAGCTGAAGTACTAAGCAAACTGATCTCAAGAGAAAATTGCCTGCAATTGTTTAGGGGTTGGTCTGTATGGAGAGATAATATTTTGGTCACTCATTTGCAGTTTGCAGACGATATTCTGATATTTTGTGATGGAGATTGTAGAGAGGGGGTGGAAAATTTGAAGTTGGTGGTGAAGCTTTTTGAGAGAATGTCTAACTTAAGGATTAACTGGTTGAAGAGCTTAATGGTTGGAACCAATATTGATGAGGAACTTTTGAGGAGCTTGGTAGACTCCTTAGGTTGTGAGAAAGGTGAATGACCTATGAAATACTTAGGCTTACCTCTTGGAGATAACCCTAGATCAGCTAGTTTTTGGGCCCTAGTGGTGGAAAGGGTTGAGAAGAGATTAGTTGGGTGGAAGAGGAACTACATCTCAATGGGGGGGTGGAGGCTAACCCTTATCAAGTCTACCTTTAGCAAACCTTCTAGTGTACTACATGTCAGTGTTTAGGATGCCACAGGAGGTTGTGAGGAAAATGGAAAAACTTATTAGAGATTTTCTCTAGGAGCTAGGGGAAAAAAGAAGGACCACTTGGTCAAATGGGAAAAAGTGGTGAACTTGAAAACATAAGGTGAGTTGGAAATTGGTAATATTAAGATGAAGAATCAAGCTTTACTCAGCAAATGGTTATGGAGGTTTCCTAATGAAAATGAGAAGTTATGGCACAAGGTTGTGGCCGGTATTCATGGCATATCAAGCAATGGGTGGGATGCTAGATGTTTTTGTAGAGCTACCTTGGCTGCTCCATGGAAGGCCATCCATGATTTTCTTCCTACCTTCTTACTTCAAGTAGAAGTTCAGGACTGTTATCAGTCTTGAACCCTAATGGATTTCAGGTTCGAAAATAAGAAGAAAGGTAAAGAGAAGAGAGGAGGAAGAGGGAGGAGAAGCAGTAGAACACAAGAGTTGAAAGGAGGAGCAGAAGCTTAATATTCTGCCGCCGCCACTTTAATTAATATTTATAGGTTATGCTCATTACATGGAAAGGACAGATCTGCCCTTAGTCTTTAAATAACATAATAGAGCAAAATAAGACTGAAATAAATAGCAACTGAAACAACTAAATGACCAATAGCTAACCCTAGGAAGACTAGAACACCTTCTACCCTACGAACACAGTGGGACCGTAGCTATGGGGCCCACATCAGTGTTCTCTACACTCCCCCTCAAGTTGGGAATAAATGTTTATCATTCCCAACTTGGATAGATCCGCCTCTAGCTTTTTCCGTGGTACAACTCTGGTGAGGATATCTGCTAGCTGCATGTTGGAGGTGATGTACGGGAGACACACTTCTTGTGATGAGACCCTCTCTCGTACAAAGTGTCGATCAACTTCAATATGTTTAGTTCTGTCATGTTGCATCGGGTTGTGTGCTATATTAATAGCTGCTTGATTATCACAATACAACATCAGGGGCTTCTCATACTCAATACCCAACTCCTCAAGTAGTGATCTCAGCTACTCCGTTAGCCATTGACCTGTATAGACCTCTACCTTCATGTGGCCATTGTTCTTGAACAGTATACCTCTACCCAGGCATCTCTTCAAGTATGCTAGTATTCTTTCTGCTGCTAGAAGGTGCGTGGTTCTAGGAGAATGCATGTACTGACTGACAACACTAACTACTGGAACATAACCTTGTCTTCAAGTAGCTCCCCACTCTCTGCACCAATCCTGTGGTTCTGTTCAATGGGTGTATCCGCAGGTTTGACACCCAGCTTTCCAGTTTCTGCCAATAGATCTAGAACATATTTCCTCTGAGAGACAAAGATCCCCTGTTTAGATCTAGCAACCTCAATACCCAAAAAATACCGTAGTGTACCCAGATCTTTCACCTCAAACTCTCGATGAAGGAGCTGTTTGAGGGACTTAATCTCATGGTTGTCATTTCCTGTCACCACAATATCATCAACATATACTGCAAGTAGTCAGAGAGGACTCCACCCTCTTGATGAACAGTGTATGATCTGACTGGGCCTGTACATAACCGAACTTCCCAAGGGCTAGTCTAAATCTGTTGAACCAAGCTCTAGGTGACTGCTTCAAACCATACAATGCCTTATTGAGCCGGCAGACCTTCTTACTTGCCTCTGTATCATTGAATCCAGGAGGCAACTGCATGTAAACCTCTTCCTGCAAGTCCCCATTCAGGAAGACATTTTTAACATCCATTTGGTACAAAGGCCAAGTGTGGCTTGCTGCAAGAGATAATAGAACCCGAATGGTGGCCATCTTGGCTACCGGGGCAAATGTCTCCAAGTAATCTATACCATAAGTCTAAGTGAACCCTTTTGCAACTAGTCGAGCTTTGTACCCCTCAATGGAGCCATCCGCATTGTGCTTCACAGTAAATACCCATCTGCATCCAACTAGTTTCTTTCCTTGGGGCAAGTCAACTAGCTCCTAGGTATTATTTTTCAATAGGGCATCAATTTCAACTTGCATTGCACCTCTCCACTTCGGGACTGATAGGGCTTCTTGCACTGTTCTTGGAATAGGGACATTAGCAACGGAAGTGAGATAGGACATGTAGGAGGGAGATAGGCGATCATAGGACAAAAACTGAGATGCAGTGGGCTGTAGATGTGGTGCAATGCTGTTTTCCTTTACGGATGGCAATGGGAAGGTCAAGGTCATCTGCTGGGGGTGAGGTAGCAACAATGGAAGGAGTCTCTGTGGGCCCTGGGACTGTAATATCTGGACTTGGAGCCGCAGAAGAGGCTGGAGCTGGCCGAGACTGCTTATGACCGGGATCAACCTGCCTGCATCTCCTGTGGTAGATTCTCAACTCCCGATCCCCCTGGCCACCCTCGCTACTACAACCCTCATCACCCAATGGAATAGGTAAAGGAACAACCCCAAAAGTATTAACCCTGCCCTCATTGCACTCCCCTTGAAGAAAATGACCCAAATCTCCACGCTCACTACTCTCCCTCTGAGGAGAGACCCGAGAATAGTAGGGTGTCTCCTCAAAGAAAGTGACATCCATGGATACAAACTTCTTCCTTGAGACAGGATCATAGCAGCAATAACCCTTTTGAGTTTGTGCATAACCAAGAAAGATGCATTTGGAGGCCTTGGGTTCGAACTTGGAAGGATTGGGACCGAGAAGCTGAACAAAACAGGTACAACCAAATGTTTTGAGGGGAATAGTAAACAACTCCTCATTGGGGTATAGAAGTGAAAAAGGAGGTTTCATATCAAGAACCCGGGAAGGAACCCGATTAATAAGATATACCGCCGTAAGGATAGCATCACCCCAGAAGCGAATAGGGACATTGGAGGTAAACATAATACTTATAGCCACCTCCAAGATGTGCCTATTCTTCCTTTCTGCAACCCCATTCTGTTGAGGTGTATGAGGGCAAGTTCTCTGGTGGATAACCCCATGATTAAGAAGGTACGATGCCAATGGCTTAGCAAAGTATTCCTTTGCATTATCAGATCTAAGAACTTTCATCCTGGCATCAAACTGGGTTAGGATCATTTGGTGGAAGTTTTGAGTCAGGGTAGGAACCTCATATTGTGAACGCATAAGATAAACCCAAGAAAACCGAGTGTGGTCATCAACAAATAACAAAAAATATCTGTACCCACCCATAGAAGGAATGTGATATGGCCCCCAAACATCAGTATGCACAATATCAAAAGAACTATTACTCCTTTTATTACTCAATGAATAAGAGTTTCCACAATGTTTATCAAACTCACAACTTTCACATTTCTACTGAGACGACTCAACAGACACAAACAAAGTAGGAAACAGACTCTTTAAGGACCGAAAAGACAAATAACCCAATCGGTTATGCTTTGGCATAACCGGACTCACAACCTGAGAAACAAGTAACTTCTTATCCACTGACTCCTCCCGACAAGAACTGTCCCTGAGCAAATAGATCCCATTCGTCTCACGGCCAGTCCCAATCACCTTTTTCGTCTCCAGGTCCTGAAAAACACATTGGTCGGGGAAGAAAGTTACTGAGCAGTTCATATGTTTGGTAATACTACTAACGGAAAGAAGGTTAGTATCAAGTTTAGGAACATGCAAGACAGAAGACAAGGAGATAGTATTCGACAGTTTGATGTCACCCTTGCCAGAAATAGGGACAACAGAGCCATCAACAATAGATACTTTATCCCACTAGAAGATAAGTGATTAGTAGTAAACAATGATGGCAAGCTAGTCATATGGTCAGATGCACCTGAATCTATTACCCAATAGGGTTCAATAGTACCTGGAGCGGAGGCATGGTAGGCTGAGGCTCGAGTACCTGAATGTGCAAAGGCTGATGAGGCAGGGACTGATGATGACTGCGGTGACTGAGCTGAACTGCCAACTTCCTTTTCCAACTGTATTAGAGCAGCCCGAATTGCAGTTAAGGTCTCTAAGGGTGTGCCTCTTGTACTAGACGAGGATGCTGAATTAGTAGTCACAGCCACATGAGCATTACCCTTTTTGTTTCTCAACTTTGCCGGGACCAAATGTGGATGCAGCTTCCAACATGTTTCTTTTGTGTGTTTAGGTTTCTTACAATGCTCACACACCACATCCCTTTTATCTTCCTTCTTTCTGTCCCTCTCTGAATCACCCCCTGTTTTGGGTTTGACAGCTACCAAGGCAGGTGTAAGCGACTGAGGTTGCATCATGACTTTCCTCCTTGTCTCTTCACTGTGCACTAAGGAGTATGCCTGAGAGAGGGTCACACTATCTCTGGTCAAAATCTGCTGCCTCACAATATCATATTCTGAATTCAGTCCTGCCAGAAACTCAAGCACTCTGTTTGTCTTGATGTGCTTTCTATGGGTCTGAGCATCTTTGGGACTCTCCTACTCAAGAGTCTCTAAGTGATCAATCTCATGCCATAGGGACTTCAAGGTAGAGAAGTAGACCGAAACCGGTTTCTCTCCTTGTTTAAGGGTATTCACCTCACATTTCAATTCATATGCTCTGGCAACATAAAGGGATTGGGAGTAAGTTTCTTTCATCACATCCCATATCTCCTTGGCTGTCTTTGTCCATAAGTAATTTCGGCTGATATGATGCTGCATAGAATTACACAGCCGTGTCATAACCAAGTAGTTTTCTTGGACCCACTTGGTATACATAGGGTCTCCCTTGGAAGGTTCTGTCACATCTCCCAAGAGATACCCTACTTTGCCCCTTCCCCCAATAGCCATCATGGCTGATTGGGCCCATTCCAAATAGTTTGATCCATCAAATCTTACGGTTGTAATCTGAAAACCTGTCACAGAACCACCACCATAACTGCTGTTCCCAAAACTGCCTTCTGCCTGATTCTTAAACTCCATTTCGGTCAAGAAACAGAAGTCTCAAAATTAGGGTTACTACAGTCAAAACAGCACTTGGACTATCAACCACAATCACAAAATCAGTATAGAACCAATCTGTACTCACAGTAGATGTGCATGAAACAGGTATAAAACTGATCTGAAACCAATACCCACACACAACAGCAACAGTCCAAACTGTTTCCACGCCCTTAGAAGAGTTCGAAAACCCCAAAAGAAAACTGAAAAACAGTTTGAAGAACAATCTGATATGCTGAAGCCGAATTGAGGTTTTAATCAGTCTTAAAAGCAAATTCTCAGCCGTACACTCCAGACAGTACCGTACGGATAAGGCTTGTAGTAGGGTTAATATGAAACCCTAAAACTGATCAATGTTGAGGTGAGAACTATTAGGGTTTGCCACAGGGTTAAGACAACCCTAGAGAATAGAAAGATAAAACCCTAGAGTGGTTCGGCCGCCCTTGCTAGATAGGTCCAACTTATCTTCTCTGATATTACTTCTCTCAGAAAATAAAAAACTTACAATAGGATGTTGTTCGCTGCCTTCCAAGGTTACCCGAACCCTAGCCTTCTCTGATTCTTCCTGATCACCAACACGCTGCAACTGTGGCAATTCTTCAAACAACTGCTAAACCCTCTGGAGATCTCCAAGAACCAGTCAACGAACTCTATTTTCTCAGCTTCCAGCCTTAGATGGTTCTCATGTGATCGGCTAGACTAGACTCATATGAGAAACCCTAGCTCTAATACCAAGTAGAAGTTCGAGACTGTTATCAGTCTTGAACCCTAATGGATTTCAGGTTCGAAAATAAGAAGAAGGGTAAAGAGAAGAGAGGAGGAAGAGGGAGGAGAAGCAGTAGAACACAAGAGTTGAAAGGAGGAGCAGAAGCTTAATATTCTGCCGCCACCACTTTAATTAATATGTATAGTTTATGCTCATTACATGGAAATGACAGATCTGCCCTTAGTCTTTACATAACATAATAGAGCAAAATAAGACTGAAATAAATAGCAATTGAAACAACTAAATGGCCAACAGCTAACCCTAGGAAGACAAGAACACCTTCTAGCCTACGAACACAGTGGGACCGTAGCTGTGGGGCCCACATCAGTGTTCTCTACACTTCACATTAGGTATGACTTGGGCTCTGGTCAAAAAATCAGGTTTTGGGAGGATGTGTGGATTGGGGATACCCCTTTGGGTATTAAATTCCCTTCTCTCTTTGATATTTCCCGGTTTAAGGGTAGGCCCATTTCCAATTTCTTTACTCAGCATCACTTTTCTACAGGATTGGATTGGAATTTTGGCTTCACTAGAAACCTTAGATAATCTGAACTTTCCATGATGACTGATCTTTTGAGCTTGTTGAATTCAGTTTTCTTGTGTGAAGGTGGCTTGGTCCTAATTCTGTTGGGGAGTTCTCTTGCAAATCCTTTTGTTCTCTGGTTGCCTCCTCTTCTTCCTATTCTTTCCCAGTCGAGGAAGTCTTGTGTTCTCCCATTCCCCCTAAAATTAGTGCCTTCTGCTGGGAAGTGTTTTATGGAAGCATTAATACGTTTGATTTACTTCAAAGGAAGAGACCAAACTGGTGTTTGTCCCCCAACTAGTGTGTTCTTTGCATGTTGAATGGTGAGACTGCAATTCATCTTCTTATCTCTTGCCTGTTTATTAGCCATCTTTGGGATTGGTTTACTTCTCTCTTTGGATGGAGTTGGTCTTCTCCTGATAGGTTGGAGGGTTTGTGTAGCCCTACTAGCATTAGCTGTACAAAAAAGAGGGGTAGGACCTTGTGGAGATGTACTAGAGCAGCACTATTTTGGACTGTGTGGGAGGAAAGAAATGCAAGAATATTTGAAGAGAAGGAACGAAGCAAGGAAGCCTTGGTTGAAACTATAACATTGAGGGTAGCTCATTGGGCAAAAAGTTTGGAGCTGCTTTCAAATTTCAAAATTGAAGATTTCTTCAGAGCTTGGGGTACCATCACTGCATCCTCAACTACAAGACAAAGATCTGTTGAAGTTTGGTCTCCTGCAATAAATGGTTGGAAGAAGCTGAATTTTGATGGGAGATGTTTGGATAACCCAGGCCCCTCAGGTATTGGGGGAGTCATTAGGGATGAAGAGGGGAATATAATTGCTTTATACACTGGCCCTGTGGAGCAGGGTGATGTGGCAAGATCAGAGTTTTTGGCTGCAGTTTTTGGGGTTGAGAAGGCAAAAGAACTGGGTATTAGGAGGCTGATTATTGAGGGAGATTCTAAAACTGTGGTTAAGTGGCGGGTTAAAGGGGAAGGGGTGGCATGGCACTTGAGGAATGAATACAGATTTGGGACATAGAACACATGTTTTGGGCTCAAATGTGGTACTGATTTGAGACAGCTTCTATAGCTGGTTCCTTTCACAACTTCTTGTTGTAATCATGTTTCTTTCATAATTAATGAAAATTTTGCTCTTTTGCTGATAAAAAAAGTGAGATCTCCCCTTTCTGATGAAATTCATCGAACACCTCTTTCAAATCCTTTCCCAAGACCTCCCAACAGTCTTGAAAGAAAGCCATAGAAAAGCCATCTGGCTCAGGTGCTTTTGATCTTTCCATGAAAAACAGCCTCTCTAATTTTCTCAATACCAAAACCAAGTTACTCTATTGGCATAGTCCAGTCCAATTGCCACGAGAAGACTAGATTAAGTGGTTTAGAACTACCAAGTATAGATACCAATACCATATATGAGGTCATAGAAGTTGCATTGAAGTTGTTGATGCATTGGTTGAATAAGATGTGATTGGGAAATCCACATGCATTTCAAAGTAATTTTAAGCTTCCTTGGGACATTTAGATTACCTCTTACTTGTTATACATTGAAGACCAAGAAAAGAAGAGGAGGAAGAAAAGAAGTCCAATTAGAAAATATTGCATTTGCTTGGTTTTCCACTCCCACATATTCTGTCTTACCAGGGCAGTACTCCTCTACCTCTTAGCAGAAGGGTTATTGCTATTCATGACTGCCTCCTTGCCAGACCCTAAGCTTGTTGACACACATTACTGTCCATGATGATAAAAAGGATATTATAGAGCCAATCATGGGACTGTGTCTTCAGATTAAGGGAAGCTAGCAACTGCAATGAATTTCCTTAGTATGCTCAAAGAAGATTTTGGTGCCTTGCTTGTTTACATTTGAGAGAGTTAGATTGTGCCATCTTCAAATTCATATCCTTATACCATTATTTTTTTTAAGAAAAGTAATTTATTATTGTTTGACTATTATTTGTGTACCAAGAAACTATTCATTTCTTGTTTATGTATCATATTATTAATTTAAATAATATGATAAAATGATACTTTTTGTTTTGACACTGTAGGCTTTGAGGAAAGCATTGACAGAAAATAACTCTGATAAGTTTGAGACAACCTTTTATCCCATGACACCCATTGCGGTTGTGCAATCATGCTTCTCTACCAGGTATTTTGTTAATGAAGTTCTAGTAATACTTGTAAATTTCTTTTTTATCTGTCGTTTGACTCTTTTCAATATTAATTTCCAAATTTTTTCTATCAAGTCTATATACAGATATGAAGTTATACATATAGAAGCAAAAGAAATCATGAGGTAACGTTTTGGATAAAATGTTGGAATTGATAAATTATTCAGAAGATCAAAACCCATATTAGATTGGTCTGTCCCCTTAAATAAGTCTTAGGAAATAAACTTGCAATCCAAGGAAGTTAGTCATGTTTTTTTAGTTGTATTATTGGTATAAACAAATATGCAGCAGACTTCTGGGGAGTGGGAAAGTATAAGAAACCATCAAATTCCACTGGTATTCACCATAAGAAACCATCAGACTTATGGGGAGTAGCGAAATAGCTCTGCTACCCTCCCATGACGAAGTAATTGTGATTGTGAATGCGAATGACAGTGTTTTTGGTCTTTGAAATTGCTGGAAAGATGTTTGGTCGAGTGTTTTGTTAATTTTAATCCTAACGAGGAGTTTGTAAGAGCTAGGCTGACTGATGTATGGTGACCAAACTCATCTTTTCAGGTTAGAAAACTGAACACAGGCTTGTTGTTTATATTTGATAATATTGATGAAGCGAACGAGACTTTCGATCGAAAACAAAATCTGTTTTGCTCTCCCGAACTGAGCCTTGAGAAATGGAGCCCTTTAGTTGGAACAGTCAGATTTTGATTCATCGAGTTTGGTTTGGATCAACTTCTACGGCATTCCATTGCATGCTTAGAGTTTTCAAATGTTCAAAGCAGTGGGAGATGCTTGTGGGAGTTTCAGATTTGTTGATCGTAGAACGACTTCCTGGAGAAACCTCTCGGCGACTTGTATCTTGGTCAAGGTGTGTGAGATTCATTTGGTTCCTTCGTTTTTGACCCTCCGATATGCTGGAGAGAGCTGCGAGTTGAGATTGGTTATTGAAGGTTCCTATACACAGAGGTGGTTGAGTCTCTGTTACTACAAAAGAAGTTTAGGGAGATAGCTGAGTCAAGTGGAAAGATGAACAATTACTTCAATAAGGGAGACTCAAAGGTTGAAGATGGTCATTTTTGGTATTTCAGGCAAAGTTTTTTGTTTTGAGAATGGTGAAGCGGGTCCCAATGACATTAGATTTTGGGGGGAGGGAAGAGTTATGATTTAAGTAAGGCCTCTGATTATCGATTCTGTTTTAAGGGTGGTCCCACAGTTATTGAAGGTGGGCTCTTTTGGAGTGGAAAAGGACGCAACGGGACACGTGTACTATCAGTTGGATAAGAGGGAGGCTGTGGTCAAGGAAAGTGAGACACATGCAGGTCCTGAATCTGAAGGGGCGTTTTGGAGGATGAGGGTGTGTGGAGTTTCAAGCGAGAAGTTTTTAAGAAAAGCAAAGCCAGAAAGGTCAGTGGAGGAGATCCTTGAAGATAGAAGCAAAAAATCTCCTGTTCGAAGAGATGCGAATCAAGGGGAAGGTAAGCCTGAAGGTAAGGGAAGCGAAAAAGGGTACAATATTGCTGGAAGGACTAGAAGTGATCGAGTGGATAAGAAAGTTCATAGCTGGAGCCTGTTCAAAAGGTAAGCAGATAAACTGGCAGGATTTTAGTACACTAGAAGGGAGAAGATATGTGGTTGAATGTAAGAGGAATAGAAAGGGGTTCTTCATAGCTTTGGCTGAATTTTTTGGTAAGGGACAAAGGCAACTGGTGTGTCTACCAGCTGGAAAACAGAACCAAGGCTGGGGGGAAGTTGACTGGTTGCTCAAAGAGTTCTTAGCTCAAAGAGTAGCAAATGAGAAAAAAGCCTCCATAAGGGAGGAGAAGGCTTATCTCAGTAACAGCAGGATACAACAAGGGCCAGTGGTCATTGCAAAAACAAAAGGCCTTTGCAGAATGTTGGGAGGTCTAGAGAGGGAGGAGTGGGATAGTAAGTTTGTGATACAAGCCAAGGAAAAGGTTAATGATTGGAGGAGGGTAGCTGACTTACTGGCAACCAGGTTGAAGTTGAAGAGTGTTTTCATAGTAACCCCCTTCGATAACTGTAAAGCCATCCTAGATCCATTAGAAAATGATTTGAAAATATTAGCTATCAATGTTCAGGCTGAGTTCGGATCATTCACGTCTTCAAATGGAATCCAACATCCAACTCCAAGGATTTTTTTGTTGAAGATGGTGTGGTGGTGCGTGTAATAGGCCTGCCATTCCATCTATGGAAACAAGAAATAGCAGAGTCTATAGCTGTGTTGTGTGGAGGAATCTTGAAAGGTGCTTTCTGGGGCGATCTCTATTCAGTAGCAATCCTGCTAAGTGGTGTGAAGCCAGAAGAAATTCCACGAAAGGTAGAGGTACGAACAGAGGGGAGCTTTGTCTCTGTGTGGTTAGCTTCTTCCATTGAAGCAGGGCTGTGGAAGGAGGCTCGTTTGGTAGGAGGGGAGGAGGAAGAAGAAGCACTACGTGGCCTTGTGAGATTGGGTAATTCAAATGGGAAGGGATGTTTCACTAAAAAGGGCCAACAAATTCTGGGAAGTCAAAAAGTTTTGGGGCAGTTGGAAGGTCAAACCTGGAGAAAGCAAGAAGAGGTTATGACAAAGGGCAGATCATTTGCGCAGGTGGTGTCAGGGGAAAAAGACAAAAAGCTTCTAGTGTTGAAATGGAGAAGGCTGAACCAGCAATTTCAAACAGGGAAGGTTGCTGGTTCGACCATTAAAACAGGGAGGCGTGACTCTTTAAGTGGTCACGTGGGACGAAAAGAAGGGCCCAATCGAGTGGATCCCAAGGCCCATTATAAGACAGATGGGCCGAGGGTCACGTTAAGTAAACACGTGACTGGGAGGAGGGATGAGTTAATAGACGAGATAAAGCGTCTATCTTCTTCAACCCCTAACCCTTCCTCTCGACCGAACAGATCAGGTGCAAAAAAGTCTGAAGACTCGCAGTCTCGAGGCTCTGTACAGTGGGTCCCTTCCAACCTGGCGAACCGTCTCTCACCAGATAGGCGCAACCCGAGATACCTGAAGCCCAGTGATGAGAACAGAACAGGGCTTGAAGATTGGTTGAGTGAACAAAACAGCAATGACGATTCTGATAGAGACGAAACGCTAAGTCTGGGAAGTTTGTCTTCGAAAAGCAACAAGGATCTTCTTGAAACAGAAAGTTTGTATACAGAGTTGTTTTTAGAGGAAGAGACTGAAGAGACAGGTGGCGGAAAGACTAGGATTAGTGAAGAAATTGGTTCTAAAGCTGTGAAAACTCCTCCTCCCTTCGTCGAGGGAGCTGACCCTGAGTCTAATGAATTACAGGATGTTGGTGGAGAGGGACAAGAATCGGCCGTGAGGATGGATGCGGGTACTCTAGTGTCGGAAACACAGAGAAAGGTATTCCAAGTGGGTAGGTCGTCAGGAAGTGATTCTTTCATCATGTCTACTTCACAACCTTGTCCAAAAAGGGGAACGACTTTAAAACCATTTGCCGACTGTCAGCAAGTCATTTCCAGTGATTCTAGTCCTACCCCCGTTCTTTTAGGTATGGGTGTCAATTCTGTTTTAAGTACCGACTTGTTTGCTATGCCTGTGACAGATATCGCAGCTTCCCATCCAGGAGTTTCTGATGCAAGAGAGAGGGTGATAGTGGAAGGAGGAGAGAGGGTGTTGGAAGGAAGCAGTAAGGGGGAGGCGGATAGAATTTGGGAGATGATCTGTACAATGATGGAGGAACAAAATAAAAAGGAAGGACTCGTAGAAAGATGCTGTAGCCAAAATAAGTGTGAGAAGGGTAAAATTCTTTCTCAAACATTGGCTGGAAAGGATGGAGAAATTGGGAAGGGGGGGGGGGAAGAGGAACAAATAAGAAAAAAAGATCTGAAGCGGAAAGGATAATCCTAGACATTGAGGGAGATTTAGAATTTAGTGGTAGAGGAGATAGGAGGAAGGGCCTAAAATGAGGAGATTATGGCCTTTTCATGGGTGTTTTTGCTATTTTGTCTCGAAGAAAATTATTAGCTAGAATGTAAGAGGGTTAGGGAGTGCAAGAAAGAGAAGGGTGATCAAAGACCTACTCCAAAGGGAAAAACCCGATATTGTGCTGTTACAAGAATCCAAAATGATGGAATTAGATGGGAGATGGGTGAGGAGTTTTTGGAGGTCTAGAGGTTTAGGTTGGAGCTCGTCTCCTTCTTGGGGAGCCTCGGGGGGGATCGTAACACTGTGGAGGGAGGATGTGGTGGAAGTAGTGGAAGAATTGATAGGCATATTCTCAGTTTCCATTAAGTGTAAGAATGTAGAGAATGGGTGTGTATGGGTCTTAACCAATGTTTATGGCCCTAATTCCTATAGAGAGAGGAATGAGATGTGGGAGGAATTGTATGCAATCAAGGGGCTATGGTATGGTCCTTGGTGCCTGGGCGGGGATTTTAATGTCATTAGATTCTCTGATGAAACCAGTAATCCCCAACAGGTAATTTCAACAAGCATGAGGAAATTTAATGGTTTTATTGAAGAATGTGAACTGAAGGAAATATCTCTGCTGCAAGCCAGTTACACTTGGTCCAACCTTCAGGCAACTCCTTTGTGTTCGAAGCTGGACAGATTCTTATTTAACCTTGTCTAGGAGAATAGTGTGCAAAACTTGGTTGCTAGAGCGTTACCCAGGGTCACCTCCGATCACTGTCCTATCCAAATAGGTACTGAGTCATTTTCTATAGGACCCAAACCTTTTAAATTCGAAAATGTGTGGCTCACCCATCCAGATTTTGTGAAAAAAGTGAAGGAATGGTGGGGTGAGGAGGAGAGGGGGGTAAGATGGAAGGGGATCAAGTTCCATAAGAAATTAAAAAGGCTGAGAGCCAAAATAAAAGAGTGGAATAGAGATCAGTTTGGTAGAATTGAGGAGCAAAAACTGTGCCTAATTTCTTGCATAGAGAACTTGGATGTAAAGGAATCTCAAAATGGGCTGACCGAGGAGGACAGAGTGTTAAGGAGACAATTGAAAAAGGATTTGGAAGAGGTGTTATTGAGGGAAGAAATCAGTTGGAGACAAAAATCTAGACACAAGTGGATTAAGGAAGGCGATGGGAACACTAGATTCTTCCATGATTTGGCAAATGGGAGATGAAGAAAGAATCTTGGGACCAAGCTAGAGATAGGAGATGAGGTAATTACCAACCAGGATGACATAGCCAGAAAATTTGTGGACCACTTCAAATTAATTTATAGAAGACCTTTGAGTGAGAGAGCAGTCATGGAAAGGGTGGATTGGCCAAGAATTGATGACGGAGTGGCAAGGTGGCTGGAAAGGGATTTTGAGGAAGAAGAGATTAAGAAAGCTGTCTTTCTAATGGATAGATCCAAGGTCCGGGTCCAGATGGCTTTACAATGGGTTTTTATCAAGACTGTTGGGAGGTGTTGAAAGAGGATCTAGCTGAAGTCTTTAAGGAATTTGCGGACAATCACACTATAAGCCCTGGAATTAATGCCACCGTTTTGGCCTTGATAGCTAAGAAGAATGATGCCAACCACCCAAAAGATTATAGGCCTATTAGTCTGGTGACAAGCATCTATAAAATTCTGCTAAAGTGCTCTCATTGAGGATCAAAACAGTCGTACCTACCATCATTAGTGAAACTCAGGGGGTTTTCATTCAAGGGCGACAAATAACAGATCAGATTCTAATTGCGAATGAGTGTGTGGAGGAAATGAAAAGGTCTAGTAGGAAAGGATTCATTTGTAAATTGGATGTTGAAAAGGCCTATGATTTGGTGGACTGGGAGTTTCTATTAGAAGTTATGCGAAATGGTGGATTTGGGGACAAGTGGTGTAGTTGGATCTTTGGGTGTATCAGTACTTGTCACTTGTCTATTCTGGTAAATGGTACGTTGAATGATTTTTTTTCCAGCTTGCAGGGGTGTCAGGCGAGGGATCCACTTTCACCCTTCCTTTTTACCTTAGTAGCTGATGTGATTAGTAGGATCATTACTAAGGCTGACAGCGAAGATGCCATTAGGGGTTGGAGAATAGGGAGACACCAAGTCCCCGTCACCCACCTTCAGTTTGCAGACGACCTAATGATTTTTTTTGTGAAGGAGGTCTTAGTGAAAAGGTAGCAAACCTAAAGGAGCTAATAAAAGGATTTGAAAGTGTCTCTAATTTGAGAATAAATCTGGAAAAGAGTTTCGTAGCAGGTATAAATTTGGAGGTGGGGGAGGTCGAGGCTGTTGCAGAGTGTTTTGAGTGTTCCACCTCTGCTTGGCCTATGTCATATTTAGGGCTTCCTTTAGGGGCAAATCCTAGGGAGAGTAGATTTTGGACTCCAGTGTTAGAAAAGTTTGAGAAGAGATTAGTCTCATGGAAGAGGAACTATATCTCTTTAGGAGGAATAATTACCCTAATAAGAGCTACCTTGGCTAACTTACCCACCTATTATTTGTCTGTCTTTAGGATACCCGTCAGGGAAGCTAGGAAGCTGGAGAAGTTGATGAGACACTTCTTATGGGAGCCGGGACAAGAGAGAAAGGATCATTTGGTTAATTGGGAAATTGTCTGCAGAAGTAAATTAGAGGGGGGTTTGGGAATTGGGAGGGTAACTAGAAAGAATCAAGCTCTATTAGGGAAATGGTTGTGGAGATGGCCTTTGGAAAGAGAGAGACTATGGCATGAGGTGGTGGGAAGCATTCATGGGAGGTTAGAGAATGGATGGGATGCTGGTGTATCGAGGCAAGCTAACCTAGCAGCACCTTGGAAGGCTATTCACAACACCCTTCCTCAATTCCTCAATTTGATCTGATATGAAGTTTGTTCTGGCAACTCTATCCTTTTTTGGGAGGATATTTGGGTAGGAGACTCGCCGTTAAAGGATTTGTTCCCTTCGCTTTTTTCTATTTCTTTGTACAAAAAAGAGGTGGTCTCAAAATTTGTCTCACCTTTGGGACACCCTTAGATCCTACTTGGGATTTTGGGTTTCGTAGAGGACTTAGGGATGCTGAAATTGAGTCTCTTTCTTTGTTGCTTGGGTGTCTCAATCCGGTTTGTTTGGATCCCTCCAAGCCAGATAAGAGGGTTTGGACTCCTAGACCCAATGGAACCTTCACTTGTGCTTCTTTCTTCAAGTCTATCTCTCAACTTCCTACTCACCATCCCTTTCTGTCAAAAGAAATTTGGTGTAAGCCAGTCCCCCCCAAAATTATGGCTTTTTTGTTGGGAAGTTTTCCATGGGAAAGTAAATACTTTAGACAACCTACAAAAGAGAAGACATTTTCTCTGTATTTCTTCTAATTGGTGTATCCTCTGTAGAGTTCACAGTGAGGATTTTTACCATTTATTAGTATCTTGTCCCTTTTTTGCAGACCTTTGGGCTTGGCTACTTTCGTTGTTTGGGGGTAGTTGGAGTCTACCAGCAGAAGTTCACATGCTCTTCAACCATTCTACCTTTTATTGGCCTACAAAAATAGGGAGAATTATGTGGAGATGTGCTCGTGCTGCCTTGACTTGGACTCTTTGGGAGGAAAGGAATCTTAGAATTTTTCAAGATAAGGAAAGGAACAGCCAAGATTTGAAAGATTGTGTGTTAAATAGGGCAATACATTGGCTGAAGACCTTGGAAATCTTTCATCAATTCTCCTTTAATGACATTTGGAGAAATTGGTCACCAGTAGCAAGGTGTTCATCTTTAAAGGCCAAATCAATTACAAGCTGGTCTCATCCACCCAAAGGCTCAATTAAGTTGAACTTTGACGGAAGCAGCATGGGTAATCCAGGATTATCCGGAGTGGGGGGTGCTTTGAGAAATGAGAGGGGAGAGATTTTGTTGCTCTACTCAGGTCCTTTGGGAATTGGGAATTCCATCAGGGCAGAACTTTTAGTTGCTGTACAAGGGGTCCAATTTGTAAACCAGCTGGGGGTACAACATCTAATAATCGAGGGGGATTCCAAAGTGGTGGTGGGTTGGTTAAAAAATTCTGAAGAGGCTGTGGCGATACAAGAATGAAATGAAGAAATTTAGTTGGTTGACAAGGAATATGTTGATCACTGTACAGTGGGTGGGGAGATCAGCAAATACTTTGTCAGATGTGTTAGCTAAGCAAGGGGTAAATAGGGAAGATCTATTTTGGGGTCAGTTGTGATTCTTGTTTTTCTTTCCTAGTTTACTTGTAAGTTTCAAGGAGGGGCTGCAGCTCGCGCCTCTCATTGGGATGATGTATGAACTCACTCAAATTTGCTTATGAATCAATAAACTTATTATTATTCATAAAAAAAAAGGTCAGTGCTATCTCCCGACCTTCCAAGTTACCAATTGATAGGAGGATATACAATTAAGAAGGCTCATCCAGAAGTTAACCAAGAATTGATGCTAAAGCATTAAAAAAAACAAAACCTAACCAAGATCTAAAGAAGCCACCACCAACATGGATAAACCCCAAAAGAGGCCTGGGCTGGCACCCACTCCTACCCAAGCTGAGAAAATATAATCCAAATAAAACAATGGGATTTAACCCAATAATTCTCTCCCCCCCCTGCTCCTTCTTCCCTTTCCCCAAGAGGCACTGGTATCTTTTCTTATATTCGCAGTCACCACATCATCATAAAACTCCACCAACTGCTTCACTTTCCAACAGCCAGGGAGGCAATCCATGCTGTTAAAAGACTTGCTCGAATCAGTACTGTAATCGGATACTTGTTCCTCCACCTTGCTTAAGTGCTGTAACTTCAACTGCTCCTCTTGATCTTTGTTTGGTTCTTGAGAGGTTGGGATGAAGTCCACCAGGGTGGCTTGTTTGCATGAAAAGTTGTGGTTATTGTGATCCATGTTATGGTTGAGGCCTTGGGATGGATTGTGATGGTTTGACCCTTGCCTGGTCTGATTTTTGAAAGGTCTGTTTCTTTTTTTCTTCTCTTATTTTTTATTTGAGTTCTTGTCCTATTTAAGATTTTGGGGCTTCTTGTTTGCGTTTCTAGTGCAGGAGCCAACGTGCTAAATCTGGACATTTTCTAAAACTTTATGCATTTGTTTATGGTAGGGTTATGGTTGTAATTTGTTGGTGTTTTAGTTCAGATATGTACTGGTTTCAGTCCTAGAATAACAGAGAAGAGCAGAGGATAAAGAGAGAAGAGAGAAAGAAGAGAAGAGAAGAGAAGTAGGAGAGAAAGACTGGTGCGAACTAGAGAGAATAATCCTGTCTCTAGTTGGCCAGATATTATTTATAGGTTTCTAATTAAAATCACAAAGAAAGTTATGCCCCTAATTAAGTATGGGGCACAACACTTAAACTAGAATGTAAAAGACATTACACCACACTCTTAACATAAAACAAAATAACCAAACTACCCCCACAGCCGATTCTAACACTCCCCCTCAAGCTGGTGAGTATATGTCATATAGTCCCAGCTTGTTGCACATGTAATTCACTCTTCCCTGACCCAACCCTTTGGTGAACAAGGCTGCCCATTGACTTCCTGTGTTTACATATGCAATACTTATCACTCCACTAAGCATCTTTTTCTCTCACAAAGTGACAATCAACTTTTATATGTTTTGTTCTCTCATGGAAAACTGGATTAGAATAAATGTGGACTGCAGCTTGGTTGTTACAATACAACTTCATATTAGGTATTATTAGTGTATCCCATCTCCTGTAAGAGATTCCTCAACCATACTAGTTCACATGTAGTGTGTGCCATGGAAGGTACAATACCCTATAATGAACCTCCTATTAGATATTGAACCAGCCCAATCAATATCTGTGTAGCCTTCTATCTTAAGACTTACACTACTCTTGTATAACAAGCCAAAACCTAGAACTCCCTTCATGTACCGTGCAATCCTTAGAGCTGCATCTAAACGTGGAACATGAGGATTCTACATAAACCGACTTACCACACTAATTGCAAGCGATATATCTAGCCAAGTAATGGTCAAATAATTCAACTTACCCATCAACCTCCCGTACCTTCCAGGATCTTCAAACTCCTCACTTGCATCACTACTCAATTTGACATTTGGTTCCATGGATGTTTTAGTTGGTTTGGCACCCAACATACTTCCTTTTCTCTGTCAGCAAAAAACTTTCATTAATAACAGAGAAATTAAGTTACAATAGATAAAGATTGCAGAGGAATAAACTACAATCTCCAGCAATTAGTTACAATTCTGCCCAGAACAATGAAGATCTATTTGCCCCCTGTTTTGCTAGGGTATCTGCCATCCCATTTGCATCCCGTTTGACCCAACCAAATTGAGAGTTGAGCTTCCTTGCAAGTGTGTCAATTTCTCTGAAGATAAATTTGAGCTTCCAAGGTACTGATGTGATGTTTTTGCCCCAAGAGATGACCAATAGCGAATCTCCTATTTCTAAGTCTGTTGTTCCTATCTGCTCAGCCATCTTTAGACCTTGAAGTAGGGCTAGAGACTCAACATGTATTGAGTCACCAAAACTTATTGGTCCTGAGTAGAGTGCCACCACCACACCCAGATGATTTCTAAACACACCCCCAATGCTTGCCCTTCCTGGGTTGCCAAGAGAACTCCCATCAAAGTTCAGTTTTAGTTTGTTCAGTGCTGGTGGCTTCCATTCCATGCTTACAAGTACCTTGGGTACATCTGTTTGTGCTACTTCAACCCAATTTCTTAGTATCTCATTTGTGGAGTAGTTTCTGAATATCTCCATGGTCTTCACCCAATGTGCAATTATGAGTTTTATGGCTTCAATAACTTCCTCCTTTGTTTTGCTTTTTCTTGAAAAGATTCTTGGGTTTCTTTTCTCCCATATAGTCCATACTGTAGCTGCTCTTATTGCATTCCATACGCACTTTCCTCTTTTCTTTTGTTGACACGGGAAAGAGGGGCTGAATAGACTTACCACATCCTGTGGGGGAGCCCATCTGCATCCAAAGAGAGAACAAACAACATTCCAAATACCAGAAGTAAAAGAGTAGGATAATAGTAAGTGGGTTAGGGTTTCACCACATCCCAAACAAAGGACACACACATGAGGAGAGAGGCAATTGTTTGGCCTCCTTTTTTGTAGCACATCACAAGTGTTCACCTTCCCTAGGAACACTTCCCAACAGAAAACTTGTACTTTTGGAGGGATCGGTTTAGACCAGATTTCTCTCATTGGGAGGTTCATCCCCATAGGATCAATATGAGTGAGCAAACCAAAGAAAGATGCACAGGAAAATAAACCATAAGAAGTTGGGGACCAAACTCTACAATCAGCTATAGATTGGTCCAAGTTACCCTCTCAAGTGGTGAAATCAACAACACTAGATACTCATAGTCATTTTCCCTTAACCCTCTTCTAAAACCAAAACTCCAAGAGATCCCCGACTCTGAAAGCACACCAAGCCTAGCAATAGGTTTGTTTTTATGGTTTGATAAAGAGTAGAGGTCTGGGAATTTGATCATAAGAGGCACATTCCCAACCCAAAGGTCTTCCCAGAATAAAACTTTGTTGCCACAACCAACATCAAACCTGATAAATTGAAGAAAGGTTTTATATACCTCAAAGATTGCCTTCCATGGAGAGGATGGAGCTGTATTGGGGGCTAATTTTGGTATACCTCAAAGGATCTTGGTAAATTAAAATATTTATTTAGTATTTAGCAAAGAAAAAACTATCGGTGGGAAGTAGAAAGGTGAGATACAGAAACATAATTGAAAATGGGATGAAGAGTGCAACTGCATTTACCCTTTCGCAAGGCAATGGGAAGGTCAAGGTTAGAGAGAGGGGGTGAGGCTAGGGCGGAAACAATTGTCGGATCTCTCGACGGTGAAGAAATTGGAGGAGTCAATACATGTTTGATGCGTACATACTTGCCTGATGGATGGTCATTCAACAGGAAGCTACACTAGAGGCGAAGACTTGGTCACAACTAGAACAAGAGGAATGGGGTCCTCACAATGATTTAAAAGGTGCGCTTGAGGCGTGGTACAAAGGCGACTCATAGACTTGCTCGGGCTTGCCTCGAGGGGCATGGTACAAAGGTGACTCCTAGAATCAATAATTCAATATGTTTGACATCACGTTAGCTACTCGAAGCAATGCAATTAAGGAAAAAAAGAGATTGTGGGTTTTACATGCTTGAAAATGCTTTATATCTTTGCTCTTATTTTTAAATTTTCATTTGAATATGCTTTACATGTTATGCTTATGTATTTTAATTTTAGATAATAGGTTTTTTAAAACATTTATTTTAAAATTTAAGTTTATATTTTTTATTAACATTATGTTCAATATTTTTTGATTTTTTTGCATTTTTTAATTTTTTTTGGCTTTTTCTTTGAATTTTTTGACTTTTTTTTTTAATTTTTAGCCTTTTTTTTTGTAATTTTGCGCCTTGCTTAAAACGACGCACGCCTCGCCTCGCCTTGTGCCTCAAGCGCAAATTGGCCCTTGCGCTTTTTTTGTGCCTTGCACTTTTAAAACACAGTGTCCTCAACAGGAACTAGAAGTGGAGGTAGAGGAGGAGAGATATCCAACCCAAGGATAAATAGAACATACTCAAAGAACGTAACATCGGGACAAACAAAAGAGTGCTAGGAATTGGGATTATAACACTTAAAAACCTTTTTAGGTCTTAGAATAGCCAAGAAAAACACACTTAGAAGATCGTGCATCTAATTTCTCCATTCCAAATCCAAGATTATGAACAAAACACACATCCAAAAACCCTAGGAGTGAGAGGGAAAGGAGATAAAGTGGGGAACAAAATAGAGAAGGGAGAATGACCTTCAAGGATAGACATAGGCATCCGATTAATAAGGAGGCAAGATGTAAGCACAACACTCCAAAAAACTCGTGTTTTAAAAGCGCAAAACTCAAAAAAGGCATAGGGGTCAATTTGCGTCTAAGGCACAAGGCGAGGCGCATGCCTTTTTAAGCAAGGCACAAAAATAAAAAAAGGGCTAAAAATTCAAAATATGCCAAAACAAATTAAAAAAAATGTAAAAAATAAAAAATATTAAACATAATATTAATAAAAATATAAACTTTAATTTTAAAATAAATGTTTTAAAAAAGCTATTATCTAATATTAAAATACATAAATATAATATGTAAAGCATATTCAATGAGAATTTAAAAATAAAATCAAATATATAAAACATTTTCAAGCATATAAAACCCGCACTCTCTTTTTTTCTCGATTGCATTGCTTTAAGTAGCTAATGTGATGTAAAACATATTACATTCCTGATTCTACGAGCCACCTTTGTACTACACCCCTCGAGGCAAGCCCAAATAAGTCCACATTAGGTCTTAAATTCTTAGTTCTCACACAAAAGGTAGTGATTTTATGGTTTTAATTGCTTTTTTAAGAAGAAATTTTATTTAAGACCTAACGTGGACTTGTTTGGGCTTGCCTCGAGGGGCGTGGCATGGGGGTCCGGGAGTGGAGCCCTAGCCTAGCCGCTAGACACAAAATAGCAAAAAAGCGTCAATGTTTCAAAAGGCGCACGTTTGGGCTAAGGCGCAAAGCGCACTAGGCGTGCACCTTTTGAAAGGGGTGCACCTAGGATCTGGGCGGGGCGCTTACCCTGAAATGTGCTTCTCTTGTACGCCTAGGCGTGCGTCACTGCCAAAAATATTTGGGTACATTCATATGGTGCAAAAGGGACCTAGTAGTCTCTAAGAGATGGCGGTTCTCTCTCTCAGCCACCCCATTTTTCTGAGGGGTGTTAATACATGAGGTTTGTTGGATAATGCCATGTTTTTCCAATTATTGCTGAAACGGTGTATAAAAAAAATTCCTTGAATAATCATCAACAAAAGTTACAAATACTTGTAACCATTGTATGACACTATTTTATTTGGACCCAAATGTTCGGATGGACCATAGAAAAAGGACTCAATATATGACTATCAACCCTAGGATTAAAGGGAACACGGTGGTGTTTCCCATACTGACACAACTAACATTTCAAAGTAGAAAGATGACCCAATGATAGAACAATTTAAGTGACTTAAGAGACGGATGACCAAGCATGCAGTGCCACTAGAGAGGAGAAAGGGACGACTGAAGAGTTGTTGAGGAACCACCACGATCAAGATAATACAGTCCACCAGCTTTATGCCCTCCACCAATCTTCATCCCCTTTTTGAAATCTTGACACATAAAGAAGGGTAAAAGGTGATAGAGCAATTAAGAGACTTGGTCAATTTACTATCAAACATAAGGTTGAAAGGGAATTTGGGAATATACAAAACTGAAAATAAGGATAATGAATCTATGTCAACATTACCAATACCACAGATAGAAGATGTGGAGCCATTAATGAGAGTAACAGTTTGTGATGTAGAAGACTAAGAAAGAGAAGAAAACACACCTGGAGTCCCTATCATATGATCAAAAACTTTAGAGTCAATAATCCAATGAGAGAACTTGGATGCTAGACAAGCCATACCTGAGTGGGCAAGGGTAGCTGTATTCTGCTGAGAGGTAGCCTGGACTAACTGCTGATACTCATCACCTGGAACACTCATCATTTCCTAATTCCACATATCCTTTCATTTTTTTCACATATATTGCAGACATGGAATATGTACATTTATATTAAAGGTTCTGAAAACTACCTTTGCCTCTTATTATGCAGAAATGGGACACCAAGGCAACCTTTGCTTGTACCTCTTGCTAGAGCATGCTTGGCATTTGATTCAGGTCAGGTTCCTCCAGCAGCACTTGAAGGCCTAGGAGAATACTCTCATTGCTGGATTCTTTATGTTTTCCATTTAAATACGGATTTGGAAAAGCTGTGGAACGAACCAGCTAAGTCAAAGTTCAAAGCAAAAGTATGCAGTTTACTATCTTTTTCTAATAGATTAGTTAGGGTTTAGGATGCCTGATATCTTTTTCTTATATTCTTAAGAATTCTACAAAAAGGTTGCTGAAAGTGTTTAACTTGGATAGGTGAGAGTACCAAGACTGAAAGGTGGCAGGATGGGGGTCTTCGCAACAAGATCTCCACATCGACCATGCCCAATTGGGCTTACAGTTGCAAAGGTAAGGATAAATTACATGCATGAACTAATACATCTTGGATGTGAACACAAATATATGGGCATATTTAAATTTCCGTAAGCTTTCATTAGAAGATCTGCTAGTACCCACCAAATGGACCATGTTTTGAGAAGAAAATGGTTAAAAGCCTTTGGCAGTCAACAGTCAGATTCTCTTATTGGAATCCTTTATATAGGAATTATAAACATCTCAAGATGACTTCTTCTGTATCCTCAAAACTGGTTGAACCGCCCAAATGGCAAGACTTCACATGAACAAACTGAATGGACTGCAGTTTTTAAATGGTTCATAGTTTACTGCATCCCCACGAATTTATATTTCTACAGGTAAAGATATTAGATCAATGGGTTGCTTAGCAAGAGGAGCTGGAGTACCCTTCAATTGGACAAGGAGGTCAGCCAATGGTTTTGGCTAATACTTTGGCAAAGCAGGGGACCCTTAGGGAGAACCTTTTTTGGGCTGTGTTATATACCTTGGCCAAAACTCATGCTGTGAGTGATTGACATTGTATGTTCCTTATGCTGCTTTAACGAAGGTTTAATAAAAGTAATTGTTTCCAATAAAAAAGGCATAAATAATTTCAAGAAGTGAACAAAACCTGCTTTGATCTCTCCTTGTATGCCAAAAGAGAAGCACTTTTTGGGCTATCACTTACAGAAACTAAGATATCGTCACTTTCTAAATGGTCATCTTTTTTTTTTTTGATAAGTAATAAGATAAGTTTCATTATAGAGAATTAGTTCAGTTACAAGCTTCCCATGGAGAGGCACGAACTGCGTCCTCTCCTAACAGCAGGAAGAAAGACAAAAAGAAAACAGATTCAATCTACAATTGAGCCCAATATAAGCTTTCCCTGTTTACCCCTTGCTTTGCAAGACCATCAGCCATAGAGTTTGCTGATCTCCCCACCCATTGTATTCTCACTGTCAAGCTCCTTGTCAGGCAGTTGGCTTTTTTAATTTCATTCTTAAAACACCACACTATAGAGTCCGGGTTTCCCAGCCTCATTCCTCAGTACCCCTCCCACCGCTGACGGACCTGGATTACCAAGACTACTTCCATCGAAGTTTAGCTTCAAAAAGCTTTCAGGAGGGGGATCCCAAGTCAAACTCACTTTAGTCTTTCTAGATGAACAATTAGCCACTGCTAACCAATTCCTCTAAATATCATTAAATGATAATTGATGGAATAGGTCCAGTGATTTTAGCCATAGGATCACCTTATTTAGAATGCAGTCCTTCATCTCTTCTAGGTTTCTCTCATTCTCTTAGAAAGTTCTGGTATTCCTTTCTTCCCACACGGACCAGATCAGTGCTGCTCTTGCACACCTCCACATAATTCTTCCTCTTCTGTGCCGCCAAGGGAAGAAAGCAGGATCAAAGATCAAACTTGCATCCACTGGCCTAACCAACCTGCACCCAAACAATGAGAAGAGCCACTCCCATAACTCTGCAGTAAATGAATAGGATATTAGTAGATGGTTACAGTCCTCACCATGTGACTTGCAAAGGATACACCAAGAAGGTGAGAGACAGAGATAAGGTCTTCTCTTTTGTAGAATGTCTAAGGTGTTGATTTTCCCATAATGCACTTCCCAGCAAAAAGACATAACCTAAGGGGGAACAGGCCTACACCAGATTTCCTTAAAAGGGAAAGGCTGAATGGGGGTAGATTGAGTAATGGATTTAAAAAAAGAAGCGCAAGAGAAGGATCCATTTGGCTTGGGTGTCCAGATCTGTTTATCGGGTTCAAAAGGGTCTAAACACACTGTATCAAGTAGGCTTAGCAGATTTGTTAGGGACACAATTTCCTCTTCCCTTAGACCTCTACGAAACCCAAAGTCCCAATTTGGTGTTAATGGATTATTCATAAAGGAACAAAACTTTGACAAAGACTCCTTTTTGTACCTTGAAACAGAGAACATAGAAGAGAAGAGGTCCTTCAATGGAGCCTCTCCAACCCAAGTATCCTCCCAAAAAAGGACAATACCATTTTTTTTTTTTATGAATAATAATAAGTTTATTGATTCAGAAGCAAATTTAGAGTGAGTTCATACATCATCCCAGCGAGAGGCACGAGCTGCAGCCCCTCCTTGAATCTTACAAGTAAACTAGGAAAGAAAAACAAGAATCACAACTGAGCCCAAAATAATTCTTCCCTATTTACCCCTTGCTTAGCTAACATATCTGACAAAGTATTTGCTGATCTCCCCACCCACTGTACAGTGACCAACATATTCCTTGTCAACCAACTAAATTTCTTCATTTCATTCTTGTATCGCCACATAGCCTCTTCAAAATTTTTCAACCAACCCACCACCACTTTGGAATCCCCTCTCGATTATTAGTTGTTGTACCCCCAGCTGGTTTGCAAATTGCACCCCTTGTACAGCAGCTAAAAGTTCTGCCCTAATGGAGTTTTCAAATCCCAAGGGACCTGAGTAAAGCAACAAAATCTCCCCCATCGCATTTCTCAAAGCACCCCCATTCCGGATAAACCTGGATTACCCATGTTGCTTCCATCAAAGTTCAACTTTAGTGAGCCTTCGGATGGAGGAGACCAACTTGTAATTGATTTGTCCTTTAGAGATGAACACCTCGCTACTGCTGACCATTTTCTCCAAAGGTCATTAAAGGAGAATTGATGAAAGATTTCCAAGGTCTTCAGCCAATGTATTGCCCTATTTAACACACAGTCTTTCAAATCATGGCTGTTTCTTTCCTTATCTTGAAAGATTATGAGATTCCTTTCCTCCCAAAGAGTCCAAGTCAAGGCAGCACGAGCACATCTCCACATAATTCTCCCTATTTTTGTAGGCCAATAAAAGGTAGAATGGTTGGAGAGCATGTGAACTTCTGCTGGTAGACTCCAACTACCCCCAAACAACGAAAGTAGCCAAGCCCAAAGGTCTGCAGAAAAGGGACAAGATTTAAATAGATGGTAACAATCCTCATCGTGAGCTCTACAGAGGATACACCAATTAGGAGAAATACAGAGGAAAGGTCTTCTCTTTTGTAGGTTATCTAAAGTGTTTACTTTCCCATGCCATCTTTTTTGGGGGAACTGGCCTACACCAAATTTCTTTTGACGGAAAGGGTTGGTTAGTAGAAAGTTGAGAGATGGACTTGAAGAAAGAAGCACAAGTGAAGGTTCCATTGGGTCTAAGAGTCCAAACCCTCTTATATGGCTTGAAGGGATCCAAACAAACCTGATTAAGACAACCGAGCAACGCAGAAAGAGAATCAATTTCGTCATCCCTAAGTCCTCTACGAAACCCAAAATCCCAAGTAGGATCTAAGGGTGTTCCCAAAGGTGAGACAAATTTTGAGACCATCTCTTTTTTGTACAGAGAAATAGAAAATAGCGAAGGGAACAAATCCTTTAACGGTGTGTCTCCTACCCAAATATCCTCTCAAAAATGGATAGAGTTGCCAAAACAAACTTCATACCTGATAAAATTGAGGAATTGAGGAAGGGTGTTGTGAATAGCCTTCCAAGGTGCTGCTAGGTTAGCTTGCCTCGATACACCAGCATCCCATCCATTCTCTGACCTCCCATGAATGCTTCCCACCACCTCATGCCACAATCTCTCTCTTTCCAAAGGCCACCGCCACAACCATTTCTCTAACAGAGTTTGATTTTTTCTAGTTACCCTCCCAAGTCCCAAACCCCCCTATTCTTTACTTCTGCACACAATTTCCCAATTAACCAAGTGATCATTTTTTTCTTGTCCTGGCTCCCATAAGAAATCTTTCATCAACTTCTCCAGTTTCCTAGCTTCCCTAACGGGTATCCTAAAAACAGACAAATAATAGGTAGGTAAGTTAGCCAAGGTAGCTCTTTCATAGGGTAATTCTCCCTCCTAAAGAGATATAATTCCTCTTCCATTAGGCTAATCTCTTCTCAAACTTTTTTATCACTGGGGTCCAAAATCTACTCTCCCTAGGATTTGCCCCTAAAGGAAGCCCTAAATATGACATAGGCCAACCAAAGGTGGAACACTCAAGACACTCCGCAATAGCCTCGACCTCCCCTACCTCCAAATTTATACCTGCTATGCAGCTCTTTTCCAGATTTATTCTCAAATTAGAGATACTTTCAAAACCTTTTATTAGCTCCTTTAGGTTTGCTACCTTTTTGCTAAAACCTCCTTCACAAAAGATCATTAGATCATCTGTAAATTGAAGGTGGGTGATGGGTACTTGGTCTCTCCCTATTCTCCAACCCCTACTGGCATCTTCACCGTCAGCCTTAGTAATGATCCTACAAATCACATCAGCTACTAAGGTAAAAAGGAAGGGTGAGAGTGGATCCCCTTGCCTGACACCCCTGCAAGCTGGAAAAAAGTCCCTCACCATACCATTTACTAGAATAGAGTAGTGACAAGTACTGATACACCCAAAGATCCAATTACACCACTTGTCCCCAAACCCACAGTTTTGCATAACCTCTAATAGAAACTCCCAGTCCACCAAATCATAGGCCTTTTCAAGATCCAATTTACAAATGAATCCTCTCTTACTAGACCTTTTCATTTCCTCCACACACTCATTCACAATTAAGATCTGGTCTGTTATTTGTCGCCCTTGAATGAAAGCCCCCTGGGTTTCACTAATGATAGAAGGGAGGACTATTTTGATCCTAAATGAGAGCACTTTAGCCAGAATTTTATACATGCTTGTCCCCAGACTAATAGGCCTAAAATCTTTTGGGTGGTTGGCATCAATCTTCTTAGGTATCAGGGCCAAAAAGGTGGCATTAATTCCAGGGCTTATAGTGTGATTGTCTGCAATTTCCTTAAAGACTTCAACTAATCCTCTTTCACCACCTCCCAACAGTCTTCATAAAAGCCCATTGTAAAGCCATCTGGACCCGGAGCCTTGGATCTATCCATTAGAAAGACAACTTTCTTAATCTCTTCTTCCTCAAAATCCCTTTCCAGCCACTTTGCCACTCCGTCATCAATTCTTAGCCAATCCACCATTTCCATGACTGCTCTCTCACTCAAAGGTCTTCTATAAATCGATTTGAAGTGGTCCACAAATTTTCTGGCTATGTCATCCTGATTGGTAATTACCTCCTCTTCTATCTCTAGCTTGGTCACAAGATTTTTTCTTCGTCTCCCATTTGCCAAATCATGGAAGAATCTAGTGTTCCCATCGCCTTCCTTAATCCACTTGTGTCTAGATTTTTGTCTCCAACTGATTTCTTCCCTCAATAACACCTCTTCCAAATCCTTTTTCAATTGTCTCCTTAACACTCTGTCCTCCTTGGTCAGCCCATTTTGAGATTCCTTTACATCCAAGTTCTCTATGCGAGAAATTAAGCACAGTTTTTGCTCCTCAATTCTACCAAACTGATCTCTATTCCACTCTTTTATTTTGGCTCTCAGCCTTTTTAATTTCTTATGGAACTTGATCCCCTTCCATCTTACCCCCCTCCTCCTCACCCCACCATTCCTTCACTTTTTTCACAAAATCTGGATGGGTGAGCCACATATTTTCGAATCTAAAAGGTTTGGGTCCTATAGAAAATGACTCAGTACCTATTTGGATAGGACAGTGATCGGATGTGACCCTGGGTAACGCTCTAGCAACCAAGTTTTGCAAACTATTCTCCTAGACAAGGTTAAATAAGAATCTGTCCAGCTTCGAACACAAAGGGGTTGCCTGAAGGTTGGACCAAGTGTAACTGGCTTGCAGCAGAGGTATTTCCTTCAGTTCACATTCTTCAATAAAACCATTAAATTCCCTCATGCTTGTTGAAATTACCTGTTGGGGATTACTGGTTTCATCAAATAATCTAATGACATTAAAATCCCCGCCCAGGCACCAAAGACCATACCATAGCCCCTTGATTGCATATAGTTCCTCCCACATCTCATTCCTCTCTCTATAGGAATTAGGGCCATAAACATTGGTTAAGACCCATACACACCCATTCTCTACATTCTTACACTTAATGGAAACTGAGAATCTGCCTATCAATTCTTCCACTACTTCCACCACATCCTCCCTCCACAGTGTTACGATCCCCCCCGAGGCTCCCCAAGAAGGAGACAAGCTCCAACCTAAACCACTAGATCTCCAAAAACTCCTCACCCATCTCCCATCTAATTCCATCATTTTGGATTCTTTTAACAACACAATATCGGGTTTTTCCCTTCGTAGTAGGTCTTTGATCACCCTTCTCTTTCTTGCACTCCCTAACCCTCTTACATTCTAGCTAATAATTTTCATCGAGACAAAATAGCAAAAAACCCATGAAAAGGCCATAGTCTCCTCATTTAAGCCATTCCTCCTATCCCTTCTACCACTGAATTCTAAATCCTCCTCAATGTCTGAAATTAGCCTTTCCACTTCAGATATTTTTTTCTTATTTGTTCCTTCCCCCCCTTCCTAATACAACAATTATCCTTTTTCTTTTCTCCATCCTTTCCAGCCAATGTCTGAGGAAGAATTTTACCCTGCTTACACTTATTTTGGCTACAACATCTTTCTTAGAGTCCTTCCTTTTTTTTTTCCTCCATCATTGTACAAATCAGCTCCAAAATTCTGTCTGCCTCCCCCTTACTACTTCCTTCCAACGCCCTCTCTTCTTCTTCCACTATCACCCTCTCTCTTGCATCAGAACCTCCTGGATGGGAAGCCTGGATATCTGTTACAGACATAGAAAACAAGTCATTACCTATAAAAGAATTGACACCCATACCTGGTATGACGGGGGTAGGACTAGAATCACTGGAACTGAAGTGCTGACAGGCGGCAAATGGTTTTAAGGCCTTTCCCCTTTTTGGACAAGGTAGTGAAGTAGACATAGTGAAAGAATCACTTCCTAACGACCTACCCACTTGGAAAACCTCTCTGTGTTTCCGACACTAGAATACTCACATCCACCCTAACGGCCGATTCTGGTCCCTCTCCCCCAACATCCTGTAATTCATTAGACTCAGGGTCAGCTCCCTCGACGAAAGGAGGAGTTTTCATAGATTTAGAATCATTTTCTTCACCATTTCTAGTCTTCCCGCCACCTACCTCTTCAGTCTCTTCCTCTAAAAACAACAGCTCTGTATGCAAACTTTCTATTTCAAGTAACTCATTGTTGCTTTTCGGAGACAGACTTCCCAAACTTAACGCTTCGTCTCTATCAGAATCGTCACTGCTGTTTTGTTCACACAACCAATCTTCAGACCTTGTTCTGTTCAAATCACTAGGCTTCAGGTATCTCGGGTTGCGCCTATCTGGTGAAAGATGGTTCGCCAGGTTGGATGGAACCCACTGTAGAGAGCCTCGAGACTGAGAGTCTTGAGATTTTGCGCCTGATCTGTTCGATCGAAAGGAGGGATTCGGGGTAGAAGAAGATAGACGCTTAGTCTCGTCTACCAGCTCATCCCTCCTCCTAGTCACGTGCTTACTTAAAGTGTCCCTCGGCCCATCTGTCTTTTAATGGGCCTTGGGCTCAAGACTATAGGAACCCGACTTTAAAACCTTTACTTGAGTTGCCTTCTCCAGCCCACCACAAAAGGGATCCACTCGATTGGGCCCATTTTCTAAGTCTTTTCGTCCCACGTGACCTCTTAAAAAGTCACGCCCCCCTGTTTTAATGGTCGAGCCAGCAACCTTCCCTGTCTGAGGTTGCTGGTTCAGCCCTCTCCCTTTCGCCACTGGTAAGTTTTTGTCTGTTTCCCCTGACACCACCTGCGCAAAGGATCTACCATTTGTCATATCCTTATCTTGCTTTCTCTAGGTTTGACCTTCCAACTGCCCCAAAGCTTTTTGGCTTCCTAGAACTTGTTGGCCCTTTTTAGTGAAACATTCCTTCCCATTTGAATTAACCAATCTCACAGGTCCACGTAATGCTTCTTCTTCCTCCTCCTCCCCTCCTACCATACGAGCCTCCTTCCACAACCCTGCTTCAATGGAGGAAGCTAACCACACAGAGACAAAGCTCCCCTCTGTTCATACCTCTATCTTTCGTAGAATGTCTTCTAGCTTCACACCACTTAGCAGGATTGCTACTGAGTAAAGATCACCCTAGAAAGCTCCTTTCAAGATTCCTCCACACAATACAGCTATAGACTCTGCTATTTCTTGTTTCCATAGATGAAATGGCAAGCCTATTACATGCACCACCACACCATCTTTGACAAAAAAATCCTTGGAGTTGGATGTTGGATTCCATTTAAAGACTGTGAATGATCCGAAATCAGCCTGAACATTGATAGTTGATATTTCCAAATAATTAACCTTTTACTTGGCTTGTATCATAAACTTACTATCCCACTCCTCTCTCTCTAGACCTCCCACCATTCTGCATTGGCCTTTTGTTTTTGCCATGACCACTGGCCCTTGTTCTACCCTGCTATTGCTGAGATATGCCTTCTCCTCCCTTATGGAGGCTTTTTTTATCATTTGCTACTCTTTGTACTAAGAACTCTTTGAGCAACCAGTCAACTTCCCCCCAACCTTGGTTCTGTTTTCCTGCTGGTAGACACACCACTTGCCTTCATCCCTTACCAAAAAATTCAGCCAAAGCTATGAAGAAACCTTTTCTATTCCTCTTACATTCAACAACATATCTTCTCCCTTCTAATGTACTAAAATCCTACCAGTTTATCTTCTTACCTTTTGAACAGGCTCCAGCTATGAACTCTCTTAGCCACTCGATCACTTCTAATCCTTCCAGCAATATTTTACCCTTTTTCGCTTCCCTTACCTTCAGGCTTACCTTCCCCTTAATTCTCATCTCTTCGAACATGAGATTTTTTGCTTCTATCTTCAAGGATCTCATCCACTGACCTGCCTGCACGAACTCCATGGATTTCAAAGACTTTGCTTTTAGCCAAGTTGTCCAGCAGAAATCTTCTGTTGGCTGAAGATTAGTGGTAGTAAGAAAGCCAGAGTTGTTTGGAGTTGCATCCCTTTTGTGGTAATGTTGGGGTATTTGGAAGGAGAGGAACAATTGGTTGCAAGGTTTGGAAGATGGAGAGAGTAGTGGTGGATATTGGCAAGTTGATTATTGACTGAGTGCTTCCAGATTTCACACAACTTGCTAGATTAGGACAGAGTTACCATTACAAACATCATACTTGACAAAATTGAGAAACTGAGGAAGGATGCCATGAATAGCTTTCCATGGTGTTGCCAAGGTTGTCCGCTGTGATAATCTAGCATCCCACCCATTTTCTGAGCGACCATGAATACTACCCACCACCTCATGCCAAGGCCTCTCTCTCTCTCCACTGGCCACCTCCACAACCACTTCCCTAGTAGTGCTTTATTTATTTTTAATCAAATTTTCTAACCCCAGTCCCCCCTCTTTATTCTGGCATACCACCTTCCATTTTATCAAGTGATCCTTCTTACTTTCCCCTGGCTCCCAAAGGAAATCTCTCATCACCTTCTCTAGCTTCTTAGCTTCCCTAGGTGGTATCCTAAACATAAATAGGAAATAAGTTGGTAGGTTAGCTAATGTGGCTCTTATCAACGTGATTCTACCCCCCCCCCCCCCCCCCCCAAAAAAAAAAAAAAAGATATATAGTTTTTCCTCCATGAAGTCAACTTCTTTTGAAACCTCTCCACCACTGGACACCCAAAGTTACTTTACCTAGGGTTTGCCCCTAACGAAAGCCCCAAGTAGGTCATAGGCCAAGATGAGATAGAACACCCTAAGCTTCTTGCTATAGCCTCCACCTGACTATCCCGGCTACACAACTCTTCCCAAAGTTGACACTAAAATTTGACACCCTCTCAAAGTTCCTAACCAGATCCTTAAGATTTCTCACTTTCTCAATATCGTTCCCTTCACAAAAAATTAAAATATCATCTGCAAATTGGAGATGGGTGATCGGAGTACCATCCCTACCTTTCCTCCACCCTTTAATCACTTCTTCTTATCAGCCTTTGAGATCATTCTACTAAGCACCTCTGCTATTAGAGTGAAGAGGAAAGGTGATAGAGGGTCCCCTTGCCTGATACCTCTACAAGCTGGGAAGAAGTCCTTCACCACTCCATTAATCAGGACAGAGTAATTCCATGAACTCACACATCCAAAAATCCAACTGCACCACTTATTCCCAAAGCCACAATTTCTCATTACTTGTACCATGAAGTGCTAGCCCACCAAGTCATAGGCCTTTTCTAGATCCAACTTACAAACAAAGCCTTTTCTTTTCGATCTTCTCATATCCTCCACACACTCACTAGCAATTAGGATCTGATCTACTATTTGTCTCCCTTATACAAATGCCCCTTGGGCTTGGATTATTAGGGATGGGAGAACTACTTTCAACCTCAAAGACAACACCTTAGCCAAGATTTTGTAAGTGCTAGTTACCAAACTAATTGGCCTGTAATCCTTAGGTTGGATAGCATCTGGTTTCTTAGGGACTAAGGCCAAAAAAGTGGCATTGACTCCCGGGCTTACTATATGATTCTCGGCAAATTCCCTAACAGCATCACATAAATCCTCTTTCAAAATGTCCCAACAATCTTGGTAGAAAGCCATAGTAAAACCATCCGGACCTGGCGCCTTAGATCTATCCATCATGAACACTGCCCTTTTATCTCCTCTTCTTCAATGTTCCTTTCTAAATGGTCATCTTCCTATAATTTAGCCCTCTCTTATATATATTACCTATTATTATTTTTTTTTTGGATCAATAACACAATTCATTAATTCATTAATTCATTAATTATCACAATAACTATAGAGAGGAAGACAAATTTCTCATCTTTCAGCTACATCAAGAGCCCCAAAAGAGGAAACAAGAGAGGAAGAGAGAACAGAAAAAGAAGAAAAGTAAATCACTTCTTTGCCCAGAACCTGACATCCCTGTCCACCCCTTGTTTAGCTAGCCCATCAACAAAAGAATTAGCTGACCTATTTACCCAAGTGATTTTAACTTCCATTTCTTGAACCAGCCATCTGAATTTTCTCTTCAAATTACTATAACTCCATAAGCTGTTGTCTTCTTTGTTCAGCCACCCAATTACCACCTCCGAGTCCCCTTCAATTATAAGTTTTCTAATTTTCATCTCCCTAGCTTTCTGGACACCTTCCAAAACTGCGTGGGTCTTATCTCTGAGAGAGTCACCCACACCAATTGGCCCTGAAAACATGACAAAAACAACCCCATTCTCATCCCTGAAGACACCCCCAATCCTTGATTGTCCGGGGTTCCTTGTGCTACTTCCATCAAAGTTTAGTGTTATAATTCAGGTCTGCCTTAGAGTTCGGCCTGACTGAGTTCAGTTATGTAGAAGAAGGAAAAGTGATAAAGAAAGAGAGAAAGAGAGAATTCTGGTTCGAACTGAAAGAGTCAACCTATCTTCTCCCAGTCGGCCAGTAAGTATTTATATTATTATTAAAACATGACTGAAAAGACCTATGTGCCCTCACTTAAGTTAAGAGCACATGTTTCAACACAACATTACAGATCAGCAACATCAATCAAGGTATAAAGACAGAAATACCCCTACGCTAACACTCCCCCTCAAGCTGGTGAGTATATATCATATACTCTCAGCTTGTTACATATGTAGTCCACTCTTCCCCGACTCAAGCCTTTTGTAAATAAGTCAGCCCACTGATTCCCTATATTAGCATGTGTAGTGTCTAGCTCTCCATTCAGCACCTTCTCCCTCACAAAGTGACAGTCAACCTCAATGTGCTTGGTTCTTTCATGAAACACTGGATTAGAGGAGATATGAACTGCAGCCTGATTTTCACAATAGAGCTTCATTGGAGTGTTAATGTTGTACCCTACTTCCTGTAGAAGGTTCCTTAGCCACACTAATTCACAAGCGGTGTGCGCCATAGCCCTATATTTTGCTTCTGCACTGCTTCTTGCCACAATCGTCTGCTTCTTACTTTTCCATGTCACCAGGTTACCTCCCAGAAACGTGCAATAGCCTGTAGTAGACCGCCTATCAGACATAGAACCGGCCCAATCAGCATCAGAATACCCTTCTATTTCAAGTTTTCCCCCACTCTTGTATATCATACCGCGACCTGGGGCCCCTTTTAGATACTTCACAATTCTCAGAACCGCATTCCAATGAGGAATCAGAGGTTTTTGCATGAACTGGCTTACCACACTAACTGCAAATGAGATGTCTGGTTTGGTAATGGTTAGGTAGTTTAGTTTGCCCTCAAGTCGTCGGTATCTACCAGGGTCTTCAAACACTTCACCCATATCACTGCTTAGCTTGGTATTTGTGTCCATGGGTGTTTCAGTTGGTTTGGCACCCAACAAGCCTGTTTCTTCCAGCAAATCAAGCACATACTTCCTCTAGCACAGGTTAATCCCATACTTGGATCTCGCTACCTCTATCCCCAAGAAGTATTTCAGTTTACCCAGATCCTTTGTTTGAAAGTGATCCTGCAGATAAGTCTTCAGCCTGTTAATACCAATATCATCTACATACACCACCAACAGTATTTTTCCTCCCGGAGAGTCATGACTAAATACAGAATGGTCAACTTTGCACTGTTTCATGCCAAACTTCTTTACCACCTCACTGAACCTACCAAACCATGCTCGAGGAGACTGTTTAAGCTCAGCCCATATAAAATTTTTGAAAAATGGTAAACAATTCACTTATTTCTTTCATTAAATAGAGCCACATCATCCTTGAAAAATCATCCACAAAAATGAGAAAATATTTATATCCATTATATGACATTACTTTATAAGGACCCCAAACATCTGAATGAACTAAAGAAAAAGGACTCGACACACGGTTATCAACCCTAGAACTAAAGGGAACACGATGGTGTTTCCCAAACTGACACGACTCACAATCCAAAACAGAAAGCTGACTCAAGGACGGAACCAAGGACTTCAAGACTTTGAGTGACGGATGACCAAATCGGCAGTGCCACTGGAGAGGAGAAAGAGATGACTGGAGAGCTGTTGAAGTTCTACCACCACCACCGTCAAGATAATACAGTCCACCTGCTTCATGCCCTCCACCAATCTTCATCCCCGTCTTGAGATCCTGAAAGACACACATAGAAGGATAGAAGGTAATGGAGCAGTTAAGTGATTTGGTCAGCTTACTAACAGATATAAGGTTAAAAGGCAATTTAGGAACATACAGAATTGATGAGAGAGATACAGGATCTAGGTCAACATTACCAACACCACAAATTGAGGATGTGGAACCATTAGCAAGGGTGACAGATTGTGATGTTGAGCAATGAGATAAGGAGGCAAACACACCTCGAGTTTCAGTCATGTGATCGGAGGCTCTAGAGTCAATGATCCAGGGATTGGGTGTAGATGCCGGACAAGCCATACCTGAGTGAGCAAAAGTCGCCGTGTTCTGCTGTGATTGGATAAACCTCTCATATTCATCACGGGGAACACTCATCATCTCCTTCATGGGACCATCTGTGGATGTAGGAGGCAACTAGTCAGATGAATGATTCTCCTGTCTAAAGCTGGAACTTGAGTCACCAGTCGCGGCATGATTGGCCCAGGTTGAGGGAGGACCATGTAGATCATAACAATAGTTGATGGTATGTCCATCCATACCACAATGAGTGCACTTCCTCGGGCCTGAGCTACGTCCTCTACCACGAGCTCCCCCTGAATCTTTGCTCCCAGTACGACCACCACCACGATTATGAGTAGACCCACCATTGCCACTTCGGCCATATGCAAAACCACTACCACCACCACCACAGCCAGACTGAGCTCCCCGAGCTCCACCTCTACCACCACAGCCTCTCAATGCAGCAAAGGCAGATCTATCTGAGATATTAGAGTTCTCAGTAGATCTGATAGAAATCCTCCGAAGTCGAGCAAATACCTCTTCTAGGGACGGAAGAGCTAATCCCCCTAATATCTGAGCCCGTACTGGTTCATATTCAGACTTTAGTTCCACAAAAAATCTAGTCACATCAAGCTGCTCTCTCTGTTGTTGCTGAATCTTGACATCAGAAGTGAGAGGATGATAGACATTCAACTCATTACGTATGTTCCTCATGTTGGCATAGTACTCCTCAAGACTCTGATTGCCCTGTTGCAGATTAAAGTATTCTTGATAAAGCTGATAAACTCTGGTTGTATTGTCTTGCCCCGAATACAATTTATTCGCATGGTCCCACACATCTTTGGTAGTATCAAGGAACATGAAGTTCACACTAATCCTGGGTTCCATACTGTTCCACAACCATGTGATGATCTGAGCGTCCTCTTGCTCCCAGTCTTCATACTCGTGAGAGTCAGAGGAGGGTTTCTCCTCTCTGATGTGCTTTACCTTCTTCTTTGCCTTCAGAAAGACTTCAACGGATTTAGCCCAAGGCACATAATTCTCTCCATTTAACTTAATGGAGGTCATCTGAACATTCAGGTAGTCTGTAGGCACCATCACACTAGGTTTATAATCATTATTGTCTCCCATTATGTTATCACCAATTCTGCATACTTGCTGAATTCTATTATCACTGAGATCTGCACACTACACACCACTAGGTCACACCTGTCACACTGATTGCAGCACTAATTGTTGCTGGAATGTGTGCTCTTTACACCACAAACCCTAGATCACACCTTTCACACTAATTTCAGCACTTGTTGTTGAAAAGTGTGTTCACTACACAAACCCTACTCCTACAACTACCTGAAATCTCACCACTATATGATCATATCTCTTCCTTCAAAATGCACAAAGAAACCAGCATAAACCCTAGCCCTTACTGGCCGAAACCCTAGCAAATGGTCTGAAACACACCTCCTATTTAATCCATAACAGATGTCATGCACTGAAATCTCTTACCTTATCACTGAAGTAACACCCATGTGAGCAGGAGAGCAGTCCACACACAACAGCCGCTTCACACACAACAGCCACACACAACAGCCACTGCTCACACAGTTCGGCCCTCTATTCTTCCTCTACTAGGAGAGGGCGATCTCAGAAATCACAGCAACCGACCACATACGACCTGACTGGAGGCATAGAGACCCCAAGGGAAGAGGGCGATCACTCCTTTTCAGCCCTTTACTTTATCTCCAACCGAACACAGAAAAAAAAAAAGAGGAAAACCCTAGATAGGGTGCGTAGAGAATGAACCCTAGGCAAGCAGAAATCTAGGCAGATTTAACCTAGCTCTGATACCATGTTATAATTCAGGTCTGCCTTAGAGTTCGGCCTGACTGAGTTCAGCTATGTAGAAGAAGAAAAAGTGATAAAGAAAGAGAGAAAGAGAGAAAGAGAGAATTCTGGTTCGAACTGAAAGAGTCAACCTATCTTCTCCCAGTTGGCCAGTAAGTATTTATATTATTATTAAAACATGACTGAAAAGACCTATGTGCCTTTACTTAAGTTAAGAGCACATGTTGCAACACAACATTACAGATCAGCAACATCAATCAAGGTATAAAGACAGAAATACCCCTACGCTAACATTTAGTTTCATGAAACCCACAGGTGGGGGAGTTTCAAAGTAACATAAATTCCTTATTAACTAGTTCATAAAAAATGCCCCCTTTTTTATGAATAAAAGGCGCTTCTTTTTTGCTAGAATATTCATAAGTTCTCTACATGTTGTGATGAAATATGCTATCAGAAAAGCTTTAACATTAAAATTAAGGCTGCATGTGGCATTCCTTTTTTTAAGGACTTGTCGCCTTTTTGCAGTTAAACACTCATTGTTCATAGGGGCATTTTAACTGCAAAAAGGACATAAGTCCTAAAAATAAGGAGTGCCAAATGCGGCTGAATACTACATGGTAGTATGGTACATACCTACCTTTTTTGTTGATCCAGGTGGAAGCAGTGCAAGGACATATGGTTCTACTTTCTGGTGTAGATCTGGTAGATGGAACGGTAAGTTTCCAATTACTGCTAATGCTTTGTATCTTCCAACCTGTATTTAATCACTATGAGAATTCTACTCTTGTAGCTTCAAACAAAACAAATTTATATACAGTTTGAACTTCTGCTACAAATATGTGCTTATATTGTTTACATTTTTCCTATTGTTTTGCTTGTTTTGATCAACAGCCTGTGCTTGATATCAAACCTTATCTACCATACTGTGACAGTGTGCAAGAAGCAACAGTACCGAAGTGGGTAACGGTATTTCCTCTTGATTTTGTTATATGTGTATTTTTGCATGCATGATATGTGTAAAATATCCTTAATGCAAACATAATAACAATTTTTTTTGACTTTCTGGAAAGTAAAATTTATATCATGGAATTTTTTTTTATTTTAATAGAAAAAATACCACAAGATGATTCAGTTGGGCCCACAAGCCATAGTTTAGAATATACTTCATCAATAGGAGGAATGTCACCATGGCCTAACAACTACATTCTAACAATCTCAAAGTCTGGATTCTTTCCTGACAAGAACTCAAAACACTCAATCCTGATTCTCATTCTGTGCAGCATCTTCATCATACTATGAAGTAGCACTATACTATGAAGAAGAGAAGTCTTGAGCAATCTTTGATCAACTCCCAAGTCCCAATATCAAAGAAACCAGACCCAGAAAATGCACAGCCAAAGAATAAACAAAAACAACCCCTAGAAGGCAAAAAACTGAAAAGGAGGCTATATGTAGACAGATAAAAAAATTCACCAAATATTCCACCAAAAACTGTGAAACCAAAATTTAACAGTAGAAAAATATGTTGTGGATCACAACCAATCGATCCCAAACAAACAACTTCTTTCTGTTGTCCTCTGTAATTAGAAAACTCTATTCAGTAGAAAAAAATATGGGAAAATATTTTCCTTTCCAGATGGATCTCTGATCATATTATAAAAAAAAAAAAACATTTAAATCATCCTTGATTAAGGGTGTGCTCCCCTACACCAGCAGCCAATACCCCTCAACCACTCGTATAGAAATCGAGCTCAGAGCATTGTAGATGATTCCCAAAGAACACCATGCCCCTGTGACCTACTGCTCTGATACCATCTTTGATGAACTACATGTGATGTTGATGTATCTTATTTGTATAGTCCATGTTGTACATTATATTACTTGTATTCTTTATTCCTTTTTTCTATTTCAGCCTGTGTGGACATTCTTGTAATTGTACATGTTCTTTAATATAAAAGAGGTTCTTTGGAGTGGGGGTTCACTATTCTTGACACCCCTGAATGCTTTTGCTCTCTTTCTTGTTCGAATTGGTAGATTAACATGGTATTAGAGCATTTATTGGATCAACCTTTTCTAATAAGGGTTGAATTCTGTATTTCAGGTTAATTTATCTTTAATGAAAGTTATCATTTCTGATAAAAAAAAAACATGGTATTAGAGCATTCTGCTCTCTGATCTATTTTCTCATCTCTTGATCCTCACTAAAAGCAGTAATCCCATTGCCTTATTTGGATTTACCGCCATCTCTGTTGTGTGAATGAGATTAGGGATGTTTTGATCAACCCTAATTGTTGTCCAATTTGTTTTGCAAAACCAGCAGGAGAGATTTTATTACACCTCTCTTGGGATGTTTTGATTCTTCATCTCCTGCATTGTTCTCTCCTGGTTCAAAAAAACTTGTCCTCGAGTTTTGGAGAACTTGAGGATGGAAATTTGGTGTACCTCAATGACAAAAGGAGTAATAATTCCCATAGCTACTTCAACATACGTGGACTGTAGTCTGTAGAGTAGATGTCACACACATAGCTATAAATGGACGTTGAAAGCAATGTATGTCTGAAATACTGCCTTCCATAACTTTCATTGTTAAATAATCAATAACATTAGCTTCTTGACCACTTACATGACCAATCAGCCTACCTTGTGGTGAATCTTCCCCTTGCTTATCACTATGAACTTTCATATCCAAAATCTCAACTGCAGCATTTGGAACTTTTCCTTCAATCTCTAGTTGAGAAATCTCCATCTCTATGTGTTCAGCTCCCCTTGGTTCTTCAGCAAACTCTTGAACTTCTGCCATTATTGATGTTGGTGGGACTTATACCATGTTAACTTGTAATTCTTGAATTGGTTCTAGTTGAACTTGTAAGGCAAAGTCATGACTTACTTCCTTGCTATCATCTACTACAACCAGCACATTTTCATCATGCACATGAATTTCTTCAACTTTCTCCACTTCTATCTCTTCTTGATCATTAACCTCAAGTTGACCATGGGTGTTGGAAGTTCCTTCCTTAACAATTCTAATCTTTTCTTGGCCCGCACCCTTTTGATCTTCAAAGTTTACAATTTCTATTGGTTGAAATTCTTCATTCACAACTTTAGCTCGAGGATGGGCATCGACATGTAAGAAATCATCTTCTTTATCTTCAACCTTTTACTTTCTTTTCATTGGCTTCAAATTCTTTGTTGTAACCAGCTGCTTCTTCTCTATCTTGAGAGCCAATTGAAAGGCATGATCTAAGTCATAAATCTGAATTGTAGACAATTCATTCTTGATATCATCCTTTAGTCCATTTGTAAAACGGACTAATTTGTGCCTTTCACTTTCTGTAATGTCACATCTATTATATAATTCATCAAACTTATGCATATATTGAACTATAGATAGCATACCTTGCTTGAGATTAGTCAACTCCACATATAAATCATCATGGAAATATTGTGGAACTCACTTTTCTTGCAAATACCTCTTCATCTCTACCCATGTGGTAATAGAATATTCACCTCTATTTTCTAGTTGTTGCTCAAGAGTTCTCCACCATACTTTAGCAATACCCACAAGTTTCATGCATGCAAATCTAAATCTTTGTTTTTCAGACATATCATGCCAATCGAAATAAGTCGGTATTTCTTTACCCCCTGCTCCTTCCCACAAAAAAATCCCTCTGTAACTTCTCAATTTTTTCTGCCACCTTTGCTGGAATCTTGAGTCAAGAAAGGTAATAAGTCAGTAGGCTGGAGAGAGCACTCCTAACTAAAACTGCTGCAGAAGTTTTAGACCCTATTGGAAGACCCAGATACAAAAATGGCAGTTCCCCTGACACTCAAACACCGTAGCAAACTACTCCAGCTCCTCCCTCCCTATTTCCTCCACCCCAAACAAAGAGCTTTTAGCTAGATTCACTTTCAGTCCTGTGAGCATCTCAAGGTTAGCCAGAATAGCCCTAAGGTTCAGCATCTGGTCCACTGAAGCATCCAAGAAAATGAGTGTCGTCAGCATATTGAAGATGAGAAATACAAGGACCCTCATCACCCACTTTGAAGCCTTCAACCCAACACCGCTAGGAAGCCTTGACCATTAGCAGATTTAGCACTTCCATCACTAACACAAACAGCTGTGGGGAAATTGGGGCCTCTTGTCGAAGCCCTCTGGAGGCATGAAAGAACTCCGAAGAGATCCCATTGAGAAGTAAAGAAAATGATACAGAGGATATACAAGCAAACATCCATATTCTCCATTTCTCCCCAAACCCCATGAGCCTTTGCATCTCTTCCAAGAAACACCACTCCACATGGGTGTAGGCCTTCTCAATGTCAATTTTTACACACCGGCCCCGGTCTCCCACGGTCTCCCACTCCTTAACCTGGAACAAATGCACTCACTGGCCACCAAAACTCCATCCAGAATTTGCCTCCCTTCAACGAAAGCCATTTGGGTTTCTCCCACCACCTCTTAGATCACTCCCCTCAACCTTCTGGACAACGCCTTAGCCAAAAGTTTGTAAGGACTGTTAATCAGGCTTATTGGCCTGAAATCTTTTATGTTCACTGCTCCATCTCTCTTTTGAATCAGTGTAAGGAAGGAAAGTGGCATTGATTCTCCTGTCAATTTCCTTTTTGCCACAGAATTCCTTGATCATTTGAAAGAAATCCTCTTCCAAAAAACTCCAGCCAACCTTGACAAGATTGAATTTAAAGCATCTGTCCCTGGGGCTTTATCCCCATTTATCTTTTTTTAGAGCTTCTCTAACTTCAATCTTTATCTCTTTCTAGCCAGTTAACAGCAAAGTCGCTCAACTTTTTAGGCTCCAAGCTTCCTAGAGCCACCCATTTCCAGCCCCTCTCCCTGGATAGGTCCTTATAAAAAGCCATAACCTTACTTTGGATCCCTTCTCAAGTGTCCTCCATGTCCTCCCCTATCTCAATTCTCGTAATAGGATTTCTCGTCCTTCTGGCACTTGCAAAAGCATGGAAATATACTGAATTCTTGTCCCCCTCCCTTAACCAAATATCCCTCGACTTCTGCCTCCATCTTACTTCTTCCTTCAAAATAATTCTTTCCGATTCTCCCCTCAAACCTTCCCTCTCCAATTGTGCCTCCCTCATTAAAGCCCCCTCTTCTAGCCTATCCAGCCTTGCTATTCCTTCCAAAACCTCCGTTTTTTTTGCACTCCTTTGCCCCCAACACCTCTGGCCTTCTAATTCTCAACTCTTCTTTCAAAAGTTGCAGTTTTGTCACCAGCTTGTGGCCGGCTAAACCCTCCACTTGCATATTTCTCCACTTTTCTTCTACCCATGCCAAGAAGTATGGTTCATGTAACCAAACATTCTCAAATCTGAAGGGCTTTACCCTGTTTACAGCAACAAAACTTCTCAACATAACAAGTCTATGATCCGACATGCTTTCTATGAGCACCTCTTGCACCACCTAACCCACATACTCCTGTGAAGAAACTCCTTGATGTACCATTTTATTGTAGTCCTTATTGTATTGTTTTCTTATTTATTATTATTTTCACTTCAGCCCTGCAAGGGCCTCCTTGTAAATTCTCTAAATTGTGTTGCCCTAGAAGGGCCTCTTTGTTATTTTTGTAACTTTCACTTTCTATATAAAGGACCCTTGGGGTAGGGTCAAAGCATCCATTCTTCATCCCAGAATTTTGTGTTCTGCTCTGGGTCTGTTGACAACTCCACCCAATCCCCTAAAAACAAGAATCTATCCAATCTTCTAAGAATTGCTGGCACTTGTCAGTTTAACCATGTGAATTTCCCCCCACACAAAGGTGGGTCAATAATTTCACACCTGCTTATGACCTCCCCCGAACCTTCTCATCCCCACTCTTATCCTCGTGTTCCTACCCCCTTTCCATCTCTCCCCTTCTTCTTACCACATTGAAATCCCACCTATACACCAAGCCCTCGCTCCCCCCCCGAACCCTCTTAGCCTTTCCACCTCCTTCCAGAACTCGATCCTTTTCCCTTTTGAATTTGGCCCATAAACGTTTGTTACACCCCATAACCAGTCCCCATTCGCCTCCTTCAAGCATACTGAAATTGAGAACTTACCCACCATTCTTCTACTTTCTTCCAAAAATTCGAGTGAGTCAACCACATATTCTCAAATGTAAAAGGTCGAGGACCACACCTAAAGAATTCCTAGACAAGTCAGTGATTTAAAAGGCATGCCTAGGCACAGGTGAGGCACATTTTAGGGTATGCACCTCACTCGGGTCCTAGGTGCATGCCTGGTGTGCCTAGGTGTGCACCTAGAACCTCAGCCAGACGTGCGCCTTTTTAAAATTCTGCTTTTTTTAAGCCTAACGGCTAGGTTGAGGGCTCTACCTTCGGAACCCCGATTACGCTCCTTGAAGGAAGCCCGAACTAGCCCATGTTAGGGTCTTAAATTCTTATTTTGCACATAAAAAATAATGATTTTATAAATTTAATTACCTTTTAAGAGCCCCTTATTTGCTAATGTTGTTTATTCATTCATTTCAATAAAATATCTTCTTAAAAGGCAATTAAAGTTATAAAATCATTATTTTTTATGTAAGAAATAAGAATTGAAGATCCTAACATGAACTTATTTGGGCGCTTCGAGGGGTGTGGTACAAAGGTGACTCATATAATAAAAAATGCAATATGTTTTACATCACATTAGCTGCTTGAAGTATTGCAATTGAGGAAAAAAAGAAATTGTGGGTTTTACATGCTTGAAAATGCTTTATATGTTTGCTTTTATTTTTAAATTTTCATTTGAATACACTTTACATGTTATGTTTATGTATTTTAATTTTAGATAATAGGTTTTTTAAAATATTTATTTTAAAAGTTAAGTTTATATTTTTATTAACATTATGCTTATTATGTTTCTTGCATTTTTTCTTTTTTTTTTGGCATTTTTTGACATTTTTTATATTTTAACTTTTTTTTGTATTTTTCGCCTTGCTTCAAAAAGGCGCACACCTCGCCTTGCGCCTCAAGCGCAAATTGGCTCTTGCGCTTTTTTTTTGCACTTTGTGCTTTTAAAACACTGTGACAAGTGCAATGGGACAATGGTCTGAGGTCACTTTGGGTAAAGCTTTGGCTAACAGATCTCTCTAGTGATTTTCCCAACTCTTGGTAAATAAAAATCTAACTTAGAACATGACGGGGATTCTTGGAAATTGGACCACGTAAAGTGAGCATGCAAAAGATGGAGCTCCTTCAACCCACAACTATTAATAAATCATTGAACTTCATAATGCTAGTTGTGAGAGTCTGTTGAGGATTGTTGGACTCATTAGTGAAACGGATTACATTAAAATCCCCACCCAAGCACCAAGGACCCTCCCAAAGTCCTTGTATCACTAATAATTCTTTTCAAAGCTTCATTCTCTGTAATTGTTTTGGCCATACACATTTGCTAACACCCAAGTGAATCCATCCATTGTTCTAAATTTAATAGACACTGAGAAATTCCCTATTAGTTCTTCCATTGCTTCTACAACATTCTCTCTCCAAAAAGTGACAATTCTCCCTGAGGCCCCCCAAGAAGGAATAGAGATACCCATCTTATCCCTCTAGATTTCCAAACACCCCTAGCCCATTTCCTGTCAATCTTGGCTAATTTGGTCTCCTATAACAACACAATGTCTGGCCTTTCTCTTCTAAAAAAGTCCTTAATTGTCCTTCTCTTCCTTGCATTGTCTAATCCTCTCACATTCCAACTGATAATTTTCATGGACACTGCAAACGATGGCAACCCCCAGGTGATAATGACCCCTACTTAGGAACCTTCCTTCTCTTTTTTTTTTTTTTTATCAATAACACAATTCATTATGTAATTTCAATAAAAATTACAATTAGGAAGAGAACCTTTCTTATCTTCCAAATACAGTTTGAGCCCCAAGAAAGGAAAAAAAAAAGAAAGAAAAAAGAGAAAGAGAAAGGAAGAGAAGAATAAAATTACAGTTGTGCCCAAAACATTGACTCCCTCTCCACCCCTTGTTTAGCTAACCTATCAGCAAAAGAATTAGCTGATCTTTTTACCCAAATGATTTTAACTTTCATTCCTCGAACCAGCCATCTAAATTTCCTCACATTACTGTAGTGCCACTGAATCCCCCCTTCCACTGAATTCAATGTCTCCCTCTATGTCTGAAATCAATCTTTCTACCTTTGATCTCCTCTCTTTCCTTTGGCTTTTCCTAAGCTCTAAATTACTAAGTTGGACTCTGATCTATTTTGATTCCTCCATCCTTGCTGGATTTCCTTCCAAATAATCTTCTGAATTTTTGTATTCCTCAAGAAGGGCACAAATTTGTCCCTAGATCCTTTCTAATTCCTCCTCCTGCAGCTTTCTTGACCAAGGTTTAAAATGTCGATGTCGATGAAAATGTCGCTTACCAAAATATAGGACATATGTCGGAAATGTTGAGGGGAAATATTGTAAAAATTAGAGACATTGTGGAAATATTATGAAATTTGTGGAAATATGCAAAGATATTTTGTAAAATGTTAAAAGAAGCATGAATACATATTTCTAGACTATTATCTTATTCCCAACCATTATATAAAGCTAAGAAACTAAGATCAATAACAAATTAGTAAATGACAATTTATTGATTTATTATGCATTTTGATGTTTTTACAAGGTTATCTGATATTTTCTTTTCTTATTTTTAATTCTGATTTATTATAAATTCTAATATATTTATTTCACACTAGTAAATAGAAATACATTTATTCTGATTTTTTAAATATTAAAGTTATAATACATTATGTTTTACTATAAATTTAATAAACTGATTCTCCTTTTTTGTAGTATTAAGATTATGATAAATTCTGATTTCTTATAAAACTTAATGAATTTATTATGATTTTTAGTACTAAATTTATAATAAATTATGATTTAGTATAAATTTTATTAAATTTATTATGATTTTTTATATTAAATGTAGAAAATGAATTATTATAAAATTTAATAAACATTTTCTGATTTTAATAAATATTTTAAAAAATACTAACTAGTTAATATTTTATTATCTTCTTGAATCACATGTCTTCTTGGCTCCCCTCCCAACAACTCCTCAGTTTGCTTATAGGCCTCGAGATGGTCACAAATTTGAACCCAAATTCTCTCTAATTCCTCCTATTCTCCTTCAAATTCAACTGTCTCCCTGTCCCATCACATCTGTTACCCCCTGGCGCCACTTCCCCACCAATGGTGGTTCCTACCTGTCCAGGAGCTGAGATACCTGTTTCAGGTACAGATTCCACATTAGTACCACTAACTGATTTGACAGACATACCTGGGCATGTTGGAGAAAAGTTCAAAGAAGCTGTAGTTCCAGCGGCGGACAAAGAGTCTAAGGCCACTCCTGCTGTTTGTGAAAACTGCAGAAGTACATCATGTTCGATCAACACCGTTTTAATCTTGTTAGCTGAAACCAACTTTGACTGGTATCCCCAACCACTAACTCTGTGTTTGGTAGCCAGAAAGATTCCTTTACCTCTGTGCCTCTATCCAGACTAGTCTTACTCTAAGAGGAGCTGTTTTTGGTTCAGATGTACCCTGACCCTCCTCTGTAGATACTGCTACCCTGACCGCCGTATTCTGGGCAGATAGAGGTTGGAAAACATCCTCCTCGGTGTCCTTTGAATAAACTATCTCATCACCTTCAAAGTCAGTGTGAAAACTTCCTTTGTAAGAGCAATCCTTTGACTTTTGCAGATCTATTCTAGCGATACTGCTAACGTCCTCAGTTTCAGATTCTGAGAACGAGTCTTCCTTTGTAGACTCGTCTACCTCAAACGTTCCATTTTTCTCGCACCTGGACCTCTTTTCCCCTTTAAAGTTCACCACCTAATCGATCTTAGGGTGCTTCTAAACTTTGGGTTGCATCGTTCCAGCAAGAAGACCTGATTTTCTGTGCTTGGAACCCAAACCCAGGTCGTCATTGCCGCCTGGTTCCTGTTAACTGAGGCCAACCTGTTAGGTTGGATCGAGGAGGACGATGATGGACCATTATTAGCACCCATCATCGCCTCACAAGACTTGGTCAGGTGCCCTTTTAAAGTGGCATGCGCTTCACTTAAAACTGGACCCAGACCAAACTGTTTTAGCGGCCCATTTAATTCAGCTGGGCCATTCACTTTAAAACTGCCCGAGGCCCCCACTTGGCTAAAAGGTTAGTCCAACCCTATAACCAGTTCGGAATTAGAAGGTCGGCCCAGGTCCACCATTTGGAGTTCTGCCGACCTTGGGCTCTTCCTGTTTGAAATTTGAACACCTTGCGTGTGTTCATTGTCTTTAATAGCATTTGTCACCACCTCAGCATAGGACTTGCCAATCTGACCCACACTGTTTCCCAGCTTACCAAAACTAGCAAACTGCCCAATAACTTTCTTATTCTCCACTTGTTGCTTTGCCATATTAATGTTATGAGCCTTGCATTGCTCCCCAAGTAACCAGATTAGCTCTGTCTCTTCGTCTTCCTCCCTGAAACTTACCTTCCACAGCTCCACATCAATGGAGGTTCCCATCCACACAGAGTAGGAGATTCCATCTGTTACCACCTCTACCTTCCTTGGTGTCTCATCAGGTTTGACACCACTTAAGCTAAGTGCTACAAAGTGAAGATCATGATCAAAAACTCCCTCTAATCTAGCATTGCATACTGAGGCTATTGAGCAAAAATCTTCCCTCTGGGGGTGAATAGAAATCCTAGCACATGAGCAATAACACCATCCTCAATGTTTAATCTACAGAGTTTGAAAGAGGAGCCTGAAGGAATGGTATATCCATTACATGGACGCCCAAGTCTTGCGGAATGGATTGGGCGAATTTCAAAAATTTCTCCCATCTTTGTCGGGAATCGAATTCCCTATTTTAGAAAAACATATTCTTCTAGGATCAATCTTGAACCATAAACCAAACCAGATCTGAACCAAAAGGAGTAGGAGGGAGGATATACCTGATACGGAGAAACAGTATCTCCCAATGGAGGTGTTCACGCTCAAGGAAGGATCCAAAATCTGCTCCCACTGAAGATGGCGCAGTGCAGGATGGAGCAGAATCAGCAATGTTCTTCCAAAAGAACTTGACCCTTCGCAAGAATCAACAGGATGGCTTGTGAATACAGCTCCAATCAATCTTTTCCCCAAAAGATTGGTATAAAGATCAAATCTTGATTACTCCTAGAGAGAGTAGGAGATCGAACTACTGGAGGTGGCGACAAGAGAGTATTCGCAGGGTGCAGAATTCTCTCTTCTTGTGATTTCAGCTCTGAAGACAACAGTCTTAGGTTGCATGTCTAAAGGCTGCTGCCCCCTCCTCCTTTTATAGATTTAAAGGGATCAGCTCCTAATCCTATTAGGAGCTGCTGATCCAAATTATATTTGGATTAGAAGTCCCTCTAAGTGATAAGGGAGAACCCTTATCTTATCTGTAGATCAGATCAGCCATCTCCTAATCTAATTAGGCGGCTTCTAGATCTAAATCTTATTTAGATATTGGACTCTCTAAGTGGATAGGGTCTAGGCCCAATCCTATCAGCTGATCCATCTCAGAATTCGCCCCCTTTAATTGATTGATCAAATCAGCCCAGTTTGAAATGGTTTTAAGGCCCATTTAAGGTTATGTACTCGCTTAGCCTTCCAAACTACTGCCCAGTTGGGCTTCCTTGTATGGCGTGGGACCCAAACATTGATTTATACATCAGTCACATGGGTTCAGCCCAGCCTTTGTTACAAGGCCTGGCTGAATACACTGTTATGGACACTGCACCCCCTGAAACCCATCTTATGGGCTCTATGGGCCCAACACTTACCCTAAGTGGTCCCTGGGCCAAGCCACCTTGTAACACCCAGGGACTGTGGGCAGATGCAAGATTAGCCCATCAGGTATTATTCTCAATGGTCTTACACTTAACCTCTCAGCCCATAATGATCAAACACTGCCCGACAAGGGAGGACCTCTCCCTCGACTGCAAGGAACAGTGTTGCACTCTCTGCTTACATGGATCCCGGGAATTAAAACCCTTTTGCAAATCATTTCGAAACCATAACATATATATATATATATATATATATATATATATATATATATATATATATAAATATATTTTGCAAAACAAAATCTCAACAATTGAAATCGGCTGCCGGCAGTCTTGGTTTCCATCAGAGAGAGTGCATCCCCGATCATTACCTTTGTCCGACAAAAGGGCTGATCCTGTCACTATGATCACCCACTCAGATGAATTCTCGGACTGTCCCAACATACCCAGGTTTTGACCTCCGCTAAGGATATCACTGATTGGTACATCAAAGACAGCCCGATCCAACACCAAGTGTAGTATCATAATCGAGTATAGGGGTCAGGTGTAACTCTCCAGTTTTGCCCATCTATCTCCAGGGTCCAAGGCAATACTGGAAATCTGGTCCGGTTCAAAGGTCTATTAATCCTACACTGCATGTGCTTCGGGTCTCACCTTGGTAGCTGAGACAAGCCACCCCAACAGTTGGCAGCACACCAGTGTCAGCCTTGGCAGGATAAATCTCCCCAGACTTACCCAATGGCTGTGAACATTCTAAACTAACACAAGTCTCATTAAGTGTTCAGTTTAAGGGTAATACACATAAACACACCACAGGAACATGAATCAAATGTGTACAATAAATTCATAATGTACATATTTCTGATTGAAGCTAAGGGCATACAACTGTCTAACAGAGCCCACTTTGATACCGTGCAAGCACCTGCTTCTTAGTTTAAACTTTGTGCCGAGACTTCAACTTCATTCTCACCTTTGCAATCTTCCTCCAATCTTTCAGTTGGGCCAAGGTCTCAACCACAAACTTCCTTTCCGAGTCCTCTCTCTCCCCATTTATTATTAGTTTGCAGTTTCCTTTTCCCTTCTTTGCAACTACCAGGTTCATCTTCTTCCCTTCTAGCTCCTTGTAACTTTTTGGCACCTCTTTCTCCTTTGCTTGTATTTCAAACTTTCCTGGCCTAGAAAGGAACTCACCGAGCAGCCCTGCAACTTCCTTCCACTCTTGAGACTTTCTTCCTTCAGGGAACCATACCAGCTGTTTCCTTCCCTCCCCAAAATGTTCCTGAAGAGCAATAAAGGATCCCTTGATATTTTTTCTACATTCCACCTTATACCTCCTTCCTTCTGATCCAATGTTCCTGTAATTAGCTTGTTTTCCTTTGGAACTTGCTGTTATCACAAAATCCTTTAGCCATTCTATCACTTCTAGGCCCACCAGTAGGGTTGTAGCCTTCTTTGCCTCTTGAATCTTCAAGCTCGGCAGCCCTTTGATCTTCAACTTTTCAAACAGGAAATCCTTAGCTTCTACCTTTAGAGCTTTCCTCCATCTTCCTGCATCCATGATTCTCTCCACCTTCAACTCTTCATCTGCATATAGAAGATGAGAAATGTGTATCTCTTCCCCAACCACTTTGAATCCCTGAATCTGGGTTCAAATTTCAAGTGGTTATCTAAAGTCGAAAAAAGGGGTTCAGGATATCCACAATAATTGTGAAAAAGAGGGGAGAGAGGGGACATCCTTGTCACAATCTTCTATAACCCTTAAAGAAGCCATGAGGAGACCCATTGATGAGAATAGAAAACCAAGCCAACTGAATACATACTATTACTATACATCCATTTATACCAAGCCAAGCCCTAGGGAGTCATGGTCCACCCATGCACCAGAATCTCCAATGGTTGCACATACACCATCTAAGGTTTTTCCATCCCTATTGATAAAAAAAAGGTTTGCCACCCGCCCCCCTATCGGCCACTGCTTCTCTGATCACCTCTTTAATTCAATTAGCCAGAATTTTGGCCACAATTTTGCAAGAGATCTTGCTTTATTTCATTTGTTCCTTTCAATAAATGAAATATGTCTTGATCTACTGAAAACTAGTAAATTTATAATGTAAAATTCTTAGTTTTCAGTGATAGTTCCAAAAATATTGGCATAAAAAATATTTTGATCTGTTTTACCTATCAAAAAATATTAATATATAAAATAATTTGACAGAATGTTTACAAAAAAACATTGAAATTATTTAATTGTAGATCTGTTCCCTCATATTTCCATTTTGCAGTTTTTAAACTCTTTTTATATGCTTGAATTAATACCATGTGTTTGACACAGGTGGACAATATGTTAGCTGTAGCGTCTGTTAGCTTCTCTCAGGAGTTCTCATCCACTCTTGCAAATTGCTGGGTGAAAACTGTAAGTCCCCTGCAACTTACCCCCCCACCCTCCCCCCCCCCAAAAAAAAAAAACCAAGAAAAAAGAGAAAAAACTTGAAGGGTCATTGTTTTTAGTTTGATATTGTTAGTAAAATCAAATGCCTTGTTTCATCGTTTTGCTTTACTTATTTATGCTTAGAAACTGCTAAATTCTAATGTATAATCTTGTCATTTATGGCCTTCATTTAAGGGTTATTTCTTTTATCTGAGTAACAATAATAAATCTGTATAGGGTTGTAGATACTAGGCAGACTTGTTCAGTCTATATGCAAAATACTTGGATAGTGGTGCACAATTCAATGGAATCTTCTGAGATCAATGTTTTAAAAAAGGCGCACTTAGTCTCATATGTGAGATTCATTTAATGGGATGCACCTCAACTAAACTCAAGTGTGCCTCACCTAGCTCCTAGCTTGTTGCTATATTTTGATGTTTTAACTATGAGTTTGGTGTCAAATACATAATTTACCATATTATAGGATGTGCATGATAGATGGAGTTTAAACATGTATTATAAGGTATTGACACCATCTCTTTTACACAACCAGGTATTTTGTCAACCCATTCACTATGTCAACTAGGATCATTTGTTTTTTGCTTTTTTATCAATACCAAGAGAAATTTTATTAAAAAGAGGAAAAGATACAGAGGCTACCCCATTACAAAGATAGGCAATACAAGACAGGCAAACCAAGAAGTAAATCTTGAAGCATTACATCTGAGCCCAAAATTGGTGTACCCTGGTTACCCCTTGCTTTGCTAGTTGATCTGCAAAACTATTAGCCAACCTTGGCACCCACTGAAAGTCCACTTGCAAATTTGTCGATAGTCTTCTAACCTTTTTAATCTCATTTTGAAAGTACCATGGGGCCTTTTCAGTCTGTTTCAACCAGCTGATGGCTATTTTTGAATCTCCTTCAACTATCAGCTTATCAACTCCTATTTCAACAGCTTTTTGTATTCCAAACACCAAAGCATTCCATTCTGCAGTTATGGAGTCCCCTGGACTGAGAGGGCCTAAGTATAGTCCCAAGATAACTCCACTTCCATTTCTTATTACCCCTCATATTCTTAAAGGACCCAAATTACCCAAGCTGCTTCCATCAAAATTTAATTTAAGGAAGCCATTCTCCGTAGGGCTGCAAGTCGAACCGGGTTAGGTCGGGTTGAGGCCAACCCTAAGTTCTAAATCCCAACCCTAACCCTAACCCAACCCAACCTTCAATCCGACCAACCCAACCTTAACCCCAACCCAACCCAACCCAACCCGAAGTCAATTTCGGGTTGGGCTGGGCTCAGGTTGGGCCCAACCCAACCTTCTTCCCATCCTTTAAAACCTCATAAATTTCTCGATTTTAGATCTTAACTCAACTTTCACTACATATGTTAATCCTATGTTTCATTAGTATTTGCTTGTTGACGGTTTTTTTTGGTACACAATTCAGAAAAACAAGTGTTAGAAATAACCATAGTTTATCATGAGTTATGGCTTACGATAGATCTTTCTTGGGCGGCAAACAACATAGAGGAGATGAAGAATAAAATTTTCAAAAAAAAACATAAAATAATATTATTAAGGTTTTAATCTTTTTTATTACGATTAAGTGAATTGATTATCCTAAAAGAAATGCATGATACTATGTGGTGGGGGCTATACAAATATCATGCATCTAAACAAATCAATGTATGTTATATATTACATATAACATATATTTATACATGACATGTATGGGGTTTGGGTTGGGTCGGGTTGGCTAAGGGGTCAACCCTAACCCAACCCAAAGTAAAGTCGGGTTCATGAATTTCAACCCTAACCCTAACCCGAGCTTCAAACCAACCCAACCCAACCCAATTTTTCGGGTTGGGTTCGGGCCAACCTGGCCCAAGTTGCAGCCTTACTCCAGTGGAACCCATGATTTTACCAGTTTCCTCTTTGAAGATGAAGTTGCGATTATCTTCCAGTTTCTGATTACATCATCAAAACTAAAGTCCAAGAGCAGACTTGAAGCCTTAATCCAGTGTGCACCCTTACCACGATTCCTTCTACCTGGAGTGTTCCACCTGGGCACTTCTGGGAGGTGCGGCTAGGGTTTTCTGAGTAGACATCAATCTTTTTTGAGATCAGCAGCTTGGAGGAGACTGGTACGGCTGAACTTTCTTGATTATCTCTAGGACTGGTGCCATTTTTTACTGAAAAATATCAGTTTTTTGGGTGCAACAGAATTTTTTCCTTGACAATCTCTAATTATAGTAACAGACTTTACTGAAAAATATTTAGTTTAGGGCTCTGGGCATTTCAGAACTGTTTTTTGTGCTGGACTGCTATAAACTACTGAGAATAGATCAGCTCTAGGGTTCTAGGCATTCCAAAACTGTTTTTGTTGGGATGAATTGCTATTCAAACTCTTTTTCAGCCTCTTTTTTTTTAATATCTATGAATCTTGGTGGTGTGGTTTGCATGGAGGCAGTTGGGAAGAAACCAAAATTCTAATAATACATTTCAGATCACTACTGTTAAGTTTGATGGGACAGGTTACCTAGAATGGGCTCAATCGGCCATGATGGCCATAGGAGGAAAGGAGAAACTGGGATATGTAACTGGAGACACAATAGAAATTACTTATGGGGGAAAACTATCTAGTGATGACTTGGTTGTGCAACTCTATGCAGCCTCACATCAATAGAAATTACTTATGGGTGAAAACTGCTAAGGAAATTTAGGAGAATATGAAGGAAATCTACTCACAGCCCCTAGGACCTATGAGCTGAAAAGTGAAGTGAATAACCTTAAACGAGGGGAGAAACCTATATCTGTATATTCCTCCACTCTGAAATCTCTGTGGCATGAGATTGATCACTTGGAGACCATTGAATGGGAAAGCCAAAAGGATGCAACAACATATAGGAAGCTGGTTGAAACCAATAGAGTGTTTGAATTACTTGCTGGACTGAATTTAGAATATGACATTGTGAGGCAGTAGTTACTTACTAGGGATAGTGTCACTCGATCTCAGGCCTATTCACTAGTACATAGTGAAGAGAGTAGAAGGAAGGTTATGTTACAAATCCCATCCATGGAATCAGCCTTGGCAGCAGTGAAACCAAAGCCTATTGGTAATAAGGAGAAAGAAATAAAGAGGGAAGACAAGAGGGAGATGGTTTCTGATTATTGTAAGAAGCCAAAGCACACTAGGGACACCTGTTGGAAGTTGCATCCCTACCTTATCCTAGAAAAACTCAAGAATAAGAAGGGTAGTGCCGATGTAGATGTTAGTTCTGATGGTGCATCTTCCTCTACTACAAAATCTACATCCCTAGATGCCTTAGCTGTAGCCAGAGCCACCTTAACTCAATTAGAGTGTGAAGTTGGAGCCTTAGGATCATCCCAATCATCTGGATCATCTACTACTACACAAAGAAAAACGCTGTTGCACCTCGTCAACTGTCCATTTCATCTCTTAGTTTCTTTCTTATGACCACCTCTCACCATCATACAAATCCTTTTTGGTGTCCATTGCTGCTATACCCATTCTTAGAACAGTGCATGAAGCCCTAGAAGTACTTGAGTGGAAAGAAGCAATGAAAGTAGAGATGGATGAACTTATCAAAAATGATACTTGAGAGCTACTAGATCAACCAAGAGGGAAGAAACCGGTTGGGTGCAAATGGATATTTACTATGAAGTACAATGTAGATGGCTCAATTGAAAGATACAAAGCCCGACTGGTTGCTAAGAGATACGCACAGACTTATGGTATTGATTATGTAGAAACCTCTGCACCAATTGCCAAAATGAACACAATCAAAGTGTTATTGTCATTTACTGCAAACCTTTGCACCAATTAATCTCATCGTTGTTCTAGATGGATATTAAGAATGCTTTTCTGAACGGTGATCTCTAGGAAGAAGTATATATGCAATTGCCCTTGGTTTCTATGATGAAGATAATGGAAAGAAAGTCTACCGACTTAAGAAGACTTTGTATGGTTCGAAACAGTCCCCAATGGCATGGTTTGACAAGTTTAGACGTGCCTTGGAAAAATTTGGCTATATACAGTCTCAATCAGATCACACCCTATTTCATCCCTAACTCTCTTGGTTGTATATGTTGATGATATTATGGTAACAGGCAATTACAGTGATGAGATTAATTCCCTCAAGAAGTTACTTAGTAAGGAGTTTGAAGTGAGATTTGGCTGATTTGCGATATTTTCTAGGAATTGAAGTAGCTAGATCTAAGCATGGTATCTTCATTTCTCAGAGGAAATATGCCCTTGAACTCTTGGAAGAAACTAGAAAGTTGGAAGTTAAACCAACAGATACACCAATTAAATCGAATCACAGGATAAATGCAGAAGGTGAGCCACTTGAAGATAAAACCATGTATCAACGATTGGTTGGAAAGCTTTTCTACCTTTGCTTAACACAGCCAAATATTTCTTATGTTATCAGTATTGTCAGTTAATATATGTAGTCTCCCATAACATCCCATCTTGCAATTGAAAGGATACTTGCCTACTTAAAGAGGTGTCCAGGCAGAGGTATACTCTTCAAGAATAATGGTCATATGAAGATAGAAGTGTACACTAATGCATATTGGGTTGGTTATGTGGATGATAGGAGATCTACCTCATGGTACTGTTCTCTTATTGGAGGCAATCTGGTTTCTTGGAAAAGTAAAAAACTAGTGCTGAAGTAGAGTACAGATCTATGGATAATTGGGTGGCTGAAGTGTTATGGCTGAGATCTATGGATAATGGGGTGGCTGCAGTCTTACCTTGTAGCTTCGGAAGAGAAGGGAGTGGATGGAGGGAAGGCAACTGGCCAAAAGCTTGAAGACCAGAGTCAAAAAAACTCAGGAGGCAGCATCGATTGGTACCTCTGGGAGTGTAGAAGTGCAAGGCCATTTGAGTCCTGAAATGGTGGTTGCTTGCTCTTCTATTCATCGAAGAATATTGGTAGGAGTGGGGAAGGAGGAATGGAAGAAAAGAATGGTGTTAGTAGCTGATAAAGGGGTGACAGATTGGAAGAAGGTTCTGAGTACAGTTGCAGGAGAGATAGGTGCTGGGAATGAAGCGATGCTGTTCCCTTTTGCGGAGACGAAAGCCGTGCTTGATGTAGGCAACCAGGAACTAAGCTTCAAAGCAGTTGTGGTGGATGGAGGTCTGATACAGGTTCAGAACTGGAGCCCAATCTGCAATGAAGTCGAAGTTCAAGATGGATGTTTTTGGCTGAAGCTAATAGGCCTTCCGTTTAACCTATGGCGGGACCCTGTTCTTGAGTATATAGTGTAGAGTCTGGGAGGTTTTTTAGTGAAGGCTGATAGGTGTAACCTGAGTGCAGTGGAGTTACAGGTTGCTGGTGTTAGATACAAGAACTTGTCGAGGTTCTTTGATATTTGTTCGGACGAAGCCTGGTTCAAGGTGTGGGTGGCTTCAAAAATCGAACGGTCGTGGTGGGAAGGAGGTCCTAAGGTTGAAGATGATGAGATGGCAGGGTGGTGGACACGTGGAGGGAAGAGGGAGGATAGTGAAAAGGTGGAGCAGATGAAGGTTAAATCTGGGGTTACTATGTCGGTTAGGGAAAACCAAACAATAGGCAACCTATTTAAGGAAATTAATTCAAATGGGTTTGAATTAAACAAAATTAGGGCGGGCTCTTCATCTTATGCTGACGTGACAAAGAAGCAGATTGCTTCTGGGAGCAGAATGGCTTGGTCCAAGCCGGTGAAGGTGGTGGGTGGGTCAGGCGGGCTGAAGATTAAACCGGGACAAATTTGGAAGGAGCCACGTGACAACTTAAAAAGTCATGTGGGTGGGTTGGGTGGGTTGGAAAGTGAACCGGGCCACTCATTTAAGGGCCCACGTGACAACTTAAGTGGTCACACGGGCGGGTCGGGCGGGCCTAATACCGAACACGGGCCTTTTTCAAATGACCCACTTGATAACTTAAGTTGTCACGTGGGTCGGGGTAAGGAGACAGCATAGACCATTACTAGACAGTGAACTTGGTCTATCTTCGTCCCAAATGGCGAGAATGGATGGGCGACGCTCATAGCAGCGAAAGTTGGAAAAGGGGAACTTTCGGTGGGTCCCCCACCGGAACTGTGAGGAGGTTAGCCCCCATGCGACACTCCTCAGACAGGCCGAATCCAAGATATGCAAGGGAAAGAGCAGAAGAGAGGGAAGAGGCGGATGAAGGTTGGGTGCAATGCAGTGAGGAAGATGATGATTTGGACGAAAGCTCAGATGATGGTACCGGCATGGGCAGTGTAAACGACGAAGGTGGCTATGCCGGAGGTGACATGGATGGGTGGAATATTGCAAGCTTATTTCCGGGTGAAGGTTGTAACTAAACTAATTCATCTCCAAGACTCTAGAGTGTGCAAGGTACAACAAAAGGGGCAAATCGGGAGAACCTGATGCAGAACAGGAACTCACCTCCTAGTGGTGATTCAGGGGTAGAGAGGAGAGATCACCAGAGTGACCAAAGGACAGAAGTACTTTCCAACCAACTCAGGGAGATAGACGTTTACCAATCTCTGGAACAAGAGAGGGAGGCCAGGAACAGTCCTTTTCCAACCTTTCATCATTCCCAGGTAACAAAGTGAATTCGGTTTGTGCTACTAATGTGTCTCCTGTGTCTTTGGTTCCAGATTCCATCCTGACGCCATCTACTGTAGCCCATGAATATGCAGCCAAGCTAGATGGTGGGTTGTTCGAGGTAGTGGAGAAGGAAGTGAAGGACTGTGGAGAGGAGCGGGAAGGGAGGTATAGGAACGAAAAAGTGTGGGAAATCATTGAAAGAGTGTTTAGTGAAGTTGAAGGAATTCTGATTTGGAGGAGGGATGGGGAGGAAGGAAGAGGGGAGGGGTCAGTGGAGAGGAAGGAAAGGAAGGAGGGTAGAGTGGGAGAGGAATGTGGGGAGAGAACATGGTTGGAGGCAGGTAACAGGAGAGGGGAGTGGTTGGAGAGGAGAGAAGAGGGGTGGGACCAGAGGTGAGGAGGGAAGGGTAGGGGAGCATAGTTGGAGGGGAAAGTGCAGGAAGGATTGGGGTGGAGGATTCGGTGAAAGAGGACATGATAGCAGAATTTGTGGGGAAGATGGGGTGTAGGCTAGAAGATTTGAATGTGCTGAAAGGTCTACAGAAGAGGAAGAAGGGGATAAAAACAAAGAAGAGGAAGCTGAGTGAAGTAGAGAGACTGAAAAGAGATGTAGAAGGGGATAAGAAGTTCGGGGCAACAAGAGATAGAAGAAAAGGGGGAAAGTAGTGAGTAGGTAGAGAGGGAGTCAAGAAAGAAGTGGAAATGAAGATACTTAGTTGGAACATGAGGGGAATAGGGAGTGCAAGAAAAAGAGCAACAATAAAAGAGGTGATAAGGAGGTATGACCCAGATATTGTTCTGTTACAAGAGTCCAAGAGAATGGAGTTTAATAATAGTTGGGCGAGGAGTGTATGGAAAGCCAGGGGGATTAGCTGGGTGGTTGCTCCTTCGTGGGGTGCTTCGGGGGGGATTGTAATAATGTGGAAGAGGGATGCGGTTGAAGGCTTGGAGGAGATGATTGGGAAGTATTCGGTTTCCATGAAGTTTAAGCAGCAAGAGGATGGTTATGTATGGGTGCTCACAAATGTATATGGACCAAATGACTACAGAGAGAAAGGAGTTGTGGGAGGAATTGGTAGATGTTAGAGGACTGTGGGATGGGCCATGGTGTGTGGGTGGGGACTTTAATGTGATCAGATACTCGGAGGAAACCAATAAAATTAATCAGAGGGTGACAAAAAGCATGTGGAAGTTTAACAAGTTTGTGGATGCCTTTAAGCTTAAAGAGATTCCTTTAGCCCACAAAATACTTACATGGTCAAATCTCCAATCTAGTTCCATCTACTCTAAGTTGGATAGATTCTTGTTCTCTTTGGATTGGGAAGAACATTGGGGAAATTTGGTTTCTAGAGCTCTCCCAAGGATGACCTCAGATCATTGGCCCATAGTGATTTGTAAGGAGGAAAGGAGTGGAGGACCCGCCCCATTTAGATTTGAAAACATGTGGTTACTCCACCCTGGGTTTACCAATAAACTACAATTTGTGAAAGCAAAGGTCAAGGAGTGGAATCTTTTGGAGTTTGGAAGGTTAGAAGAAAGAAAGAAAACGCTGATGGACCAACTTGAAAACATTGACTCTAAAGAAGAAAGGGGAGAATTTGGAAAGGAAGATAAGTAACTCAGGAGAGGCTTGAGAAGACAGTTAGAGGATTGCCTGCATAAGGAGTGTTGTTGCTTGTGGTGATTGAGAGAGAGAGAGAGAGAGAAAGAGAGATACGGATGATAGAAAGAAGAGCAAACTCAGTGCTGGCAACCACCAATCTTCTATTTATATTAATCTTTATAAAAAAAGACAAAATTACAAGTATGCCCCTGGCGGCATATCCTAGGATAAGAACAATAAGAAAAAAAAGGAAAGGACTAGTAGCTGAAACTGTCCCACTAACATCAGTTACAAGGGACACTTAAGCCTTACAACACTCCCCCTCAAGTTGGGCTGAAGATGTCTATCATGCCCAGCTTGTCACATAGCTCATTGTGTCGCGAACATGGAAGTCCTTTTGTGAGGACATCAGCAAGTTGTTCCTTGGAGTTGACATAAGAGATACAAATTTCCCTTTTTTCCAGTTTCTCTCTTATGAAGTGCTTATCCACCTCAATATGCTTAGTCCTCTCATGTAGGACCGGGCTGCTGGCGATGTTTATTGCAGCCTTGTTGTCACAGTAAAGAGACATAGGATTATGAACAACAACTCCAAGCTCACCTAGGAGGTTCTTTAGCCAAAGGACTTCAGCCACCCCATGTGCCATAGCTATATACTCTAGCTTTTGTACTTGATCTTGCTACCACACTTTGCTTCTTGCTCTTCTAGGTCACCAGATTTCCTCCCACAAATGTGCAATACCCACTAGTGGACTTTCTATCATCCACGACTCCTGCCCAATCAGCATTTGTAAAGGCTTCCACCTTTAGGTGATTGTGTTTACTGAATAGTAGGCCTGTTCCTGGATGTTTCTTCAGGTATCTAAGGACTCTCTTTGCTGCCTCCATGTGTGGCTTCTTAGGATAGTGCATAAACTGGCTCAGAACTCCAACTGAATAGGCAATATCTGGATGGGTTATGGATAGATAAATCAGCTTTCCCACTAACCTTTGGAACTACTTTACATCTTTCAGAGGTTCACCAATACAGTCACCTAGCTTGTGGTCCGCATCCATAGGAGTGTCTGCCGGCCTTGCACCTAATTTACTTGTATCCCGTAATAGATCAAGGGTGTATTTCCTTTGAGAGACAAAGATACCCCTTTTTGAACAGGCAACTTCGATCCCAAGGAAATACTTTAGGAGTCCTAAATCTTTCACTTCAAATTTGGATGCAAGGAATTGTTTCAATTTCTGTATCTCTGAACTCCAACTCCCTGTAATGATGATATCGTCTACATACACAATCAATACGGCAACCTGCTCCTGACATCTCTTCACAAAAAGTGTATGATCAGATTGGCACTATTGGAACCCCATCTCTTGAACTACCATGTGAAACTTACTGAACCAGGCTCTGGGAGACTGTTTTAAGCCGTAGAGAGACTTCCGTAGCTTGCACACCTTGTTTTCACTTCCCTTGGCAGAGAACCCAGGAGGTTGAACCATGTATACCTCTTCTTCCAAGTCACCATTCTGGAAGGCATTCTTTATGTCCAGTTGATGCAATTTCCAGTCAAAGTTAGCAGCTAAGGATAGAAGAACCCTAATCGAGTTCATCTTAGCCACCGGAGCAAAAGTCTCATCATAGTCAACTCCATATACTTGTGTGTACCCTGTGGCTACTAGTCTTGTTTTGTATTTTTCAACTGCTCCATCTGCCTTGTGCTAAACTGTGAACACCCATTTTCACCCCACGGGTTCTTTCCCCTCTGGAGGATCCACCAATTCCCAAGTCTGATTTTTGTGGAGGGCATCAATCTCCTTCATGGCATCTATCCATTCAGAGTATTTTAAGGCTTCTGCAACATTCTTGGGAACAGTGATGTAGTCAACTGCCGATAGGAAGGCTCGGTACGAGAGAGAGATGTGGTCATAGGAAACAAAGTGGGTAATGGGGTGTTTGGTAGTGCAAGACCTGACTCCCTTTCGTTGAGCAATAGGGATGTCTAGGTCGTCCACAGTGGGAGTAGGGTTAGAGGTTGGACTTACCTCCTGGGATTCTGATGATGTCAGTTGCTCAGTGTTTGGCTGCTCCACATTTCTATCACACTGCTGATCTCTCCGACAAGTACGTTGGAAGACACAGAAGGGAGTGAGGTCCGGAATAGAAGGAAGAGACACCTGAACCTGCTTCTCCTCTTCCACACTACGGCTCTCCCCCTGAGGAGAAGGAGGGAAGAACGGCTCGGACTCAAAGAAGGACACATCCATAGACACAATATTTACGACTAACTGGGTCAAAACACCGATACCCCTTTTGAGAGGATGGGTACCCCAGGAAGACACAAGGAATGGACCGAGGGTCTAACTTACCTCTGGATGGAGACAAATCATGGACAAAGGCTCGACAACCAAAGACTCTCATGGGGATGGAAAATAAAGGTGACTGAGGGTACAGTAACTGATGAGGGGCCATGTAATTCAATACTCTGGAGGGCATGCGGTTGATGACAAACGCAGTTGTAAGTATAGCATCCACCCAAAACCTTTTTGGGACATTCATGTGTAACATCATCCCACGGGCTACCTCAAGGAGGTGTCTGTTTTTTCTTTTTGCAACCCCATTTTGCTGTGGTGTTCTGGCGCATGAGCTTCTATGAATAGACCCATGGGAGGCGAAGAACTCATTTAGCTCCCCATGGAAGTATTCCTTCGCATTATCGAATTGGAAGATCTGTATTTCAACATGGAACTGTGTAAACACCATCCTTTGGAAGTCTTTCACTATCTTTGGAACCTTGTCTCTGCTACGCATAGGGACTACCCATGTATAGCAAGAGTAATCATCAATCAATGTAATAAAATACTTATATCCACCCTTAGAGATTACCTTTGTAGGCCCCCATACATCAGAATACACAACATGAAAAGGAACATTTGATCTTTTATTGCTTGAATGAAAGGTTGTTCTACATTGTTTACTCAACTGACACGTTTGACACATGAACTCTGACACTAAACACGACTTAAATAAAAGTGGAAACAAACATTTTATTACTTCAAAAGAAACATGGCCTAAACGACTGTGCCACAACAAAATTTGACTCATATTTGATTGACTATGTGACTCTGAGGATGACACGGAGAGACCAGCTTTGTTGTCGAGAATGTAGATGCTGTCCACTAGGCTTCCTCTACCAATCGTCCTCCCAGAAGTTAGGTCCTGAAAAACACATGAGTCAGCAAAAAAGGTTACACTACAGTTTAAAGAACTTGTAATGCTACTAATTGAAAGCAAATTTATGGGAAGTTGAGGGATATGCAATACACAATTCGGGTTAAGGCCATGGGGAAGGGATATCGAACTTTGACCTGCAATGGAAGAAAAGGAACCATCTGCAAGTCTCACTCTATCCCTTCCTAACAAAAGGCTATAAGAATGGAATAGGTTAGGCTTACCGGTCATGTGATTTGAGGCCCCTGAGTAATCCAAGGGGAATCTGTGGGAGTGACATGGAATGCAGAAGCCACATTACCTGAAGTAGATGCAAAAGAGGTAGAGGGAGTACCAGTGACTGAGCTGTCCAATTGCCGCAATGCCCTACCATAAGATTTCAGATGCTCTCTGAATGAATTCATTATATCCTCCTTGGGGTCAGGCTTATTAGGAGGGTCCCAGGTACTACCGGCAACTCGTTCTTTTCAAGTGACCTTTATTCTGTTCTTGATTCTTTGCTCCCCACTTGGGTTTCCCGTGGATGTCCCAACAGGTGTCACGTGCATGTCGTGACCTTCTACAGTGGGTACAAAAGAGTTTATCTTTATCATCTGCCTTCTTAGGATCACTTTTCTTCCCTGTTGAGCTGTTATTCACCGCAGCCAAGGCAACTTGTTGCTCCCCCTCAGCTGTAACCATCACACTTCGCCTGCTTTCTTCAAATTGGACGAGTATACTTCATGTACTGTAGGCAATTCTTTGCTTCCTAGGATCTGCACCCTTAATGGTTCATATACAGGGTTCAGCCCTAACAAGAAAGCAAACACTCGTTGCTGAGAGATAGCTTCTTGTAGGCCTTAGCATCATCATTGTGCTTCCACTCTATGGCCTGATAATGGTCCAACTCCTTCCATATGGAGGTAAGAGCTGAATAATATGAGGACAAGCTACGGTTTCCCTGTTTACATGTTGAGGACTCAGCTTGTAGTTGGTAAATCTTGGCATAATGCCTTTGCTCAAAATAGGTAATTCTGGCTTGTTCCCAGATCTCACTGGCGGTGTCTGCCCACATAAAATTCTTTTTCACATCAGGTTCCATGGCTGCGAGGAGCCAAGACATCACCATACTGTTTTCTTGGTCCCACCTATCATGTTCAGCCGTCTCACCCTTGGGTTCTTTCACCCTTCCATTGATGTAACCGGCCTTACCCCTTGCTGTTACATAGAGTTTTACACTCTTAGCCCACTCCAGGTAGTTCAGATCGTTCAAGGGGGTAATTGGCATGGAAAAAACCATGGTTTCACCTCCCATACCTGTTGTGCTGCGGGTTGGGGTGTTCCCCGGTGAGGTCAGTTCATGACTTGCCATTGAATATTACAACCAGCCAGTCCAAATGCCACCTAACAGCACAGCCGCCACAACTAGAATGTGGCAACTCAGGGTTTACTCCTAGAATGTGAGCAACAAACTATTGAATATTGCTGAGAGCACAAGAACTACTGTTGAGCATAAGAGATCAATCACTACAACGTCCAAACAGAACAATAAATAGTCTAGTCATCGGTTCAGCACCACCAATACAGACATTACTGTCAGTCTGAATGTGGTTCCCCCACTCTAACCATCCAATTATTCAAATTAGTAATCATACAATCAAGGCATGAGTTCTATGCCATTGGATAAAGAATACTAAGATAAACTGAAACAAAACCACACCTCTAGATCAGAACCTGCTAGGGTTTCATTGCACCATCAACACCCTCCTTCGATTAGGGTTTCAGCAGACCAGCACCATCCCACGGCTAGACACAATTAGGGTTTTTCAGTAACTGTCGCTTGGGGCCACTAGGGTTTCAGCAGAAGTACAGCCGCAGGACTTACTAGGGTTTCTGCAAGCACAGCCACCAAAGAAGATTGAAAACACAAGTCGCCACTAGGGTCTTTTTTTTCTTTTTGATACAAAAGTAGCCACGTCCAATCCTCTTTAGAAAGGTTGATGCTAGGATAGTAGGTCTTCTCCAGCCCAGAAATTCCGCTCTGATACCATGTTGTTGCTTGTGGTGATTGAGAGAGAGAGAGAGAGAGAGAGAGAGAGAGAGAGAGGTACGGGTGATAGAAAGAAAAGCAAACTCAGTATTGGCAGCCGCCAGTCTTCTATTTATATTAATCTTTATAAAAAAGACAAAATTACAAGTATGCCCCTGGCGGCATATCCTAGGATAAGAACAATAAGAAAAAAAAAAGGAAAGAAAGGACTAGTAGCTGAAGCTCTCCCACTAACATCAGTTACAAGGGACACTTAAGCCTTACAACAAGGAGGAAATAAGCTGGAGGCAAAAATCTCGATGTAAATGATTGCAGGAGGGAGACAAAAACACTAGGTATTTTCACTCTTTGGCGGATGGAAGGAGGAGGAACTTTATCTCCAAATTGTTAGTAGGTGGAGTTGAGTTAACACAATAAGAGGAGATAGTTGGGGCTTGTGTGGAGCACTTTAAATCCATTCTTAGAAGGCCGGTAAGTAGAAGAGTGTGGGTAGAAGGTTTGGATTGGCCAGATGTAGGGGTGGAGAACAGGAGAAGGTTGGAAAGAAGATTTGATTTGGAAGAGATTAAGGAGGCTGTCTTTTCTATGGATAGAACTAAAGCTCCAAGGCCGGATGGGTTCACAATGGCTTTTTATCAGGACTGTTGGGATATTTTGAAAGATGATCTTTTGTTGGTGTTTGAGGAGTTTTTCAGGAGAGGAATTATCAATCTGGGTGTGAACTCTACATTTATAGCTCTGATTCCAAAAAAGAAAGATGCCTCCCACCCGAAGGACTTTAGGCCAATTAGCTTGGTTAATAGCCTGTACAAGATCATTGCTAGGTGTTGTCATTGAGGTTGAAGGAGGTTTTGCCAGACACCATCGCACAAAATCAAGGAGCTTTTGTGAGTGGAAGGCAAATCACTGATCAAATCTTAATTGCTAATGAGAGTGTGGAGAACTTTAAGAAGGCTAAAAAGGAGTGGTCTGTAAGTAGGACTTGGAAAAGGCTTATGACTTGGTGGACTGGGAATTCTTGAGGAAAGTTTTGATCAAATTTGGGTTTGGTGGTAGATGGTGCAATTGGATCATGGGTTGTGTCTGGAATTGTCATTATTCAGTGCTAGTGAATGGGACAGTGGTAGAGTTCTTTCCGGCCAGTAGGGGTATAAGACAAGGAGACCCTCTCTCATTTCTTGTTCATACTAATTGTGGAGGTCCTGGGGAAATTGATTCACAGAGCAGACTCGAGGGGTCTCGTTAGAGGTTGGAGAGTCGGGAGGATGGAAACCCCCCTCACTCACTTACAGTTTACTGATGACACGATTCTATTCTGTGGAGGTGGCAATGTGAGCTTTATTAGGAACTTGAAGTTGGTGATACAACTATTTGAGCAAATGTCTAACTTGAAGGTGAACTTTGAGAAAAGTTGTGGAGTGAATATGGAGGAGGGAGAGATCAGGGAGAGTGCAGAAGTGTTGGGGTGTGAAGTGTTAGGGTGGCCATTGAATTACTTAGGGTTACCATTAGGTGACAACCCTATGAGGGAGAGCTTTTGGAACCCGGTGGTGGAAAGGTTTGAAAAATGATAGGTCTCTTCGAAAAAGAATTACTTCTCTCTTGGTGGAAGAGTTACATTGGTTAAGGCCACGCTTGCTAATTTACCCATCTACTTCCTATCTGTGTTCAAAATCCTAGTGAAGGTATCTAACAGGTTGGAGAAGTTGATGAGAGACTTCTTGTGGGAGCCGGGAGAGGAGAAGAGGGATCATAGAGTCAGCTGGGAGGTAGTGTCCAGGAGTAAAATTTGTGGTGGTTTGGGGCTCGGGAATGTTAGAAGAAGGAATATGGCTCTTCT